>NC_061117.1:111036337-111151622 GCF_002878395.1 Capsicum annuum
AATGGAAAACCTAAAAGAAAAATTAGTATGGATAGAAAAAACCTTAGAAAATTTAGATAAAAGTATATGTGATAGTTTATATAATTTAAAAAACTCACTACGAGAAGAACAACACAAGATAATAAATAACATTGAAAATCTAGAATTAGATATACATTACAGTACATATAGGATAAATTATTATACAGAAATTTGTAACTCTGCAATTACTACAGGATAAAATAATTAATGAATATATCTTACGAAAAAAGTAAATCATTAAAAGATATTGAAACGAAATTTAAAAAATATCCACGCACAAATAAAAATAGATACCTACTAAATCTATTTTACCTATTAAATCCGTGCACCCCCTACAAATGGTAGAAAAATTTACAAAGAGAAAAAGAGATTAATAAAAGAAAATAATAGAAAACAAATCAATATGAAAGAAAAAGTTGCACGAATTATGTTTGACCTAATTCTTTCGATGATAAGATACTTAGTCAGCCCTACTTTGGAGTTTGGTCCAACCAAGTAAAAGTTGAAGAATGCCCTGTTTAAAAGAAACTAGGTCAAGAATTAGTTTTCATCATTTGAGTCTATTCCAAAGTTTTAAATGCACCTTATTTTAAGTTTTATTTAAGCCTCACACCATTATTTCTTTCTAACCCTATCCAAAAGCAACATATAACCAAAGAACTACCTTCATATTAATCTTTGATAATGTTTAGGCTTAAGATGTGATGGTTATATGACATTGTATTTTTTCCTCTGTTTTTCTTCACCATCATAACAAAATATGAGATAAATGAAAATAAGAGAGTGTTGTTGGTGAAAACTCTCACGGACACCATAAGGCGGCGAGATGAGATAAATAAAATAAGAAAGTATTATTGGTGAAAATCTTTAAGGTAACCGTAAGGTTATGGTGAGCAAGAGAACTGAATATGAGAGATGCTTGCTGGGAAAAAGCCTTACGGCATTACGAGTACAATAGACTTAAATAATCAACCCAGTTTCAGGGTCATTAGCTCAACAACAATTGGTGAAAACTTGGAGGAAAAAATCAAGAAGCTTAATCCAAAGTTCAAGTCAAAATCATTAGAGTTGGTTCACATATTCAGATAAGTTTTTTGTTTCTCCATTTTTTTTTAAAAAAGGGGAAATTCATTTCCTTTTTCTTTCTTTTCTATATGTGCATTTTTGTTTGCTTTTATCATTTATCAAAATATGAAAAATCATCATAATTTATTTACACCTTTGAGTCAATTCCATGTCAAAACAAGTGAAGAAGTATTCAAAACATGCTACCAACTTCTCCAATTGCACAAAGCAAGACAAAAGGCTCATATATAAATATGACTTGATCAAAAGTAAAACAAAGTATCCAAAATATTTTCATCAATTGATAAGTTATAACTCACGATAATACAAAGTTTAGAATGGAAATACCGTGAGATAGAGATACTGTGATGCTTTAGAGTCACCTTTAATAGTCTGAGTTTAGATCAATGGTGCAGTAAGTCAATGACACGTCAATAGTTCAAAGCAAGTTAAATATGACAAGCGCAAGAGTGATTGCCTCAAAATCTAAATCCACAAACAAGCCACCATATTCTTAAGTTCAAAAGTTTTCTTTGTATGAAATAAGAACACATGTTACCTTCAAATCAAGAACTTCAAAGCCAAAATATCAAAAGCTACAATTTCTCACCTTTGCAAAGACAAGAGAAAATATTGCTACATAGGTTTGGTAATCACAATTATGGTGAAATCTTATAATCCTATACCCCCAGGAGACACACTTCTTTGTCTAGGTATTTCAGGTTTCTTATTAGGTGACCCACTTCCTAATTTGAACAGTTTCTCTTAGAATCCACACTTTCTAGTTGATTCCTTCCATTTAACCCCTAGGAGACGCACTTTCTTGTTTGGTTTTAAGTGTCATTTGTTATGTTACACACTTCCTAACTGGAACCTTCACTCCTAGAAGAAACACTTTTATTTAACCCCTAAGAGACACACTTCCTTTTTTTGGGTATTTAAGTTTTTATTTGTTAGGTTGCATACTTCCTAACTTAAACCTTTACTCCTAGAAGATGAACTTTCTAGTTGAGTCATTCTATTTAACCCCTCGTTGATCACTTAATTGTCTGGGTAGTTCAAGTTTTGCTTGTTAAGTGAAAATTCCTAACTTGAATCTTCACTCCTAGAGAACGCACTTTCTGTTCAAGCCATTCCATTCAACCCTAGGAGATGCACTTCTTTGTCTGGGTATTTCATTTTTCATTTGTTAGGTGATGCCCTTCCTAACTTAAATCTTTAATCCTAGAAATAATGTACTTTCTAGTGGAGTCATTCTATTTAACCCCTAGGAGATTCACTTCCTTTCCTGGGTATTTTAGGATTTATTTGTTAGGTAACATACTTTCTAACTTGAATCTTTACTCCTAGAAGATAGACATTCTATTCGAGTCCTTCGATTTAACCCCAAGGAGAGACACTTTATTGTATGGGTACTTCAGGTTTTATTTATTAGGTGATGCACTTCCTAACTTAAACCTTCACTCCTAGAAGCCACATATTCTAGTTGAGTCCTTTTAGTTAACCCCTAAGGAGGCATATTTTCTTATATGGGTTTCATATTTAATTTATTTTATGATATGCTTCCTCATTTGAACCTTTACTCCTAGAAGACACACTTTCTATTTAGAATCCTTCACATTAACTCTTAGGAAATACACTTTCTAATCTTGGTAATCAGTTTTACTCTCAAAAGATTCACTTTTTTGTTAGAGTCTTGACTCAACCTCACATTTTGCATTTTGCAAGTAGTTATAATTTGGATTGACACTCATAAAATTTTTTTGATGATAAATTAGGGCAAAAATTTTATTCATGTTATTTGGAACTTAACTGTCTGTCTAGGATCCTTCTAAAAAATTAAAATTTACTTTTTGTTTAGGATCCTCCTGGAGAATGAGACCTTATTTTTGGAAAATGGGATATTTCTTTATCATAACCCTTTTTTGAGATAACTTTTGTTCTAGTCTTAATGGTGAGCTAGAAGCCTTCCTCGAGAATAGAGTGAAGATTTTAAATTAAAAGTTAGTAGCCTGCCTAGATTATAGGGTATAGGTTATCAATTGCAAGACAGGAGCCCTCCTGGAGAATGGGGTGCAGATTTAAATTATGAGTCAGGAGCCCGGTGATGTTTGGTGTATTTCTGCATTCTAGTGTCACTATTCTAGTCTTTTTAGCCTTATTTGAGGATGATTCATGTGATTAATGTATTGATAATGATATAAATATGAATTTAAGTGTACATATATGTGTTGATAATGTTTAATGGTGTTTTCACATGAGTTTTGATTCAAATTTATCATTTAGAGTTCAACTGAGAAAACTAGTGTGACTAATTTGAGTTAGGTGTCAATCTAGTCTATCATGTTGGATTCCAACGTTTTTAATGAGTTCGTAAGGTTTTTATTGTGTATTTATATGTGAAACACTTGTTGGTAATGTTCAAGGATCAATTTTACCAATACAAGAGTCAAAACAATAAGTTAGAATTCAAAGTGAATGAAGTCTATGCTTAGCTCGTGTTTCTAGTTCTCTGACTTGGATGTTGTGTTGTTTTGAGCTCTAAAATAATATTTTTAATGCTATAGGATTCTTGTTGAATGTATTATGATTATATATTAAGGATATACAAGATTCAAATCAATTGGAAACAACTCAAAAAGGATTGGAATGTATCAATAGAAGCACAATACACAACTTGGACTCAATTTGGACACCTAGAATATCCAGGGAGAGTGAGGTGCGTGGGAAGGCTTTTTGGAGTTTGCATCACTCCAAACGGTTCAAAAGGCACCAAAATAGTGAACCAAGGCTATAAGCCGACGACACCCTAGCTATAGCAGGGCTCTAACCAAGGCGACATCCCTTCCATTCCGAGGCTTGGCCTAGGGCGGCACCCTCTGTACTCTACTGCTCAATTCTTTGTCAATTCCAACTTCTACATGGCTTAGGATACTACTTGTGCTATATATTTATCTTTAAACACATTGTGACATACTTTTGGACGTCCTTTGAAGTTATTGGAGGCTACCACAACTTTTAAGGGTTTATCAATCTTCAATTTAGTTTTCTTTAAGGTTTTTTATCATCAATCCAAGGGATTGGATGATGAATATTTCCATTAAAGGATAAAATCTCTTTTCGAGGCTTAGGCCAAGATTGTGAATATTTCCATTTTGAATTAAGTTTGTTTGAGTTGCTTATCATTATGGTTGCTTGTTTATCTTTATTTAAACTATTTTAAGGATTAACTACCCTTAGAATATATTAATTGTCGACCTTGTGATCTTGGTAGAGGGAATAGGAATATAGAACATGGGGATAAACAAAGTATGGTTTGTAGTCTTTTATAAAATAAGGATTTTGAATTAGTGTCTAGGACACGAATGTACTTAGATGCCTTACTTGATTCACACGTAGGATGATAGCTTCAAATCACCTAGTTGGATTATTTCATCCTCTCTCGACGATGCAGTTGTAATGTCCAAATTAGGTAAATGGTTAGAGGTCGGGAGACCATGATCATACAATTAACCCTACTAATCAAAAACCAAGATAAGGATGTTAATGAATGAATTTTAACAACATAGTATGATTGTTCTTAAGCCTTAACCCTAGGCCTCTATCCATTGATTGTCCAAAGTCATTACTTTTCTGCATTAGTTTAGTTTCTTTTTAGTTTAAAATTCTAACACCTTCTTGTTTACTCTTTCTCAATCTTTAAACTAGAATTGGATAGTTTTTTAACACAAGTCCCTGTGAGATCAATATTTAGCTTTCTTTAAGGCCACTTTCTGACTTGGTAGACCACATACATTTGCGTGTGCACTTGGGGGCTGTCAGGTTTTTGGCGTTGTTACTGGGGACTTATAGATTCATAACTAGCTTTTTTTTAGTTTAGCTACATTGATTTGTAAATGGGCTTAACCCGGGGTGGTGCTCTCTTCACTCCTGGGCTTAATAACTGAACGTTTCTAACTCCTACACAGGTTTGGATTACCATAGGGCTATAAATACATCATGGTCACATTTTTTACATACTTTTGGACGTCCTTGAAAGATATTGGAGGCTACCACAACTTATTTTTAGTTTTTATCATTCTTTATTTAGTTTTATTTATGGTTTGCATGATTAATCCAAGGGATTAGATGATGAATATTTTCATTAAAGGCTAAACTCCCCAGGGTTAAGGCTAAGATCATGAATACTTTCATTTTGTATTAAGTTTGTTTGAGTTGCTTATCATTATGGTTGCTTGGTTATCCTTGTTTATCCTATTTTAAAGATTAGCTACCTTTAGAATATATTAATTTCCGACCTTGTAATATCGGGAGGAGGAATAGGAAGATAGAACATGGGGATAAACAAAGTATGGTTTGTATTCTTTTATAAAATAAGGAATCTAAATTAGAATCTAGGATAGGGATGTACGTAGAAAACTTACTTGATTCACATGTAGGATGATATCTTAAAGAACTTAGTTGGATTATTTCATACCCGCTCAATGGTGTAGTTGTAATTTCCAAGTTGGGTAAACGGTTAGAGGACGGGAGACCATAATCATCCGATTAACCCTACGAACCAAAAACCAGGATAAGTGATTTAACGAACAAAGTTTAATTGTGTAGTATGATCGTTCTAAAGCCTTAACCCTGGGTCTCTATCCATTGATTATCCAAAGTCATTACTTTTCTGCATTAGTGTAGTTTATTTTTAGCTTACAACGCTAAAACTTAATTTGTCACTCTTCTCAATTTGTTAAACTAGACTTGGATAGTTGTTAACACAAGTCCCTGTGGGATTGATATTTGGCTTTCTTGAAGGCGACATTACTACTTGCTAGACCACGTATACTTGCGCGTGTGCTTGAGCACTGTCAAGCTGGAGAATAAGGTGAAGATTTTAAATTGCAAGTTAGGAGACTCCAGAAGAATAGGTTAAAGATTTAAATTGCAAGTCAAAGATGAAACACCTAGGCTTTGGACATTGAGAAAAACTTCAACATTCGATGTCTCTGAGATGGGTACTATTAGGGACTTAAGTTGTACCCATGGATACGAGTCGTACCCACCTTTACTTCCCTATCTCTACATTGATCAGTCCATAAGGGTAATACACTATCCACTATTTAACTGGGCCTCCCCTTGTAGTAACCAATGCATACGAGTTGTATACTACTCAATCGTATGGAGTAAAGTTTCAACTTGAGTGAACTATTTTCTAAACGGATGAATCTTATGAGTTAGGGGTTTAGTTGTACCCTTTGGTCATGACTCAAGGGTGTCCACTTTTACTCTTAATAGTATAGATGACCTAGGAGGATCCTAGGGTACGAGTAATGGTATTACTCGTACCCTAGGGTATAATTAATTAGGGAGTCATATGAGGGATTGGTACCCCTTGATGGGGTCTTTTTCCAGCTTTTAACAAAGGGCCTTATGGTCATATCCCATGGCTAAAACCCTAAGTACCTTCACTATATAAGGCATTGTATCCCCCTAAGCCCCCATTTACAAGACTCAAAATGCTCTAAAACACTCCAAAGGTTCTTCAAACAAGATTGGAGCCAAGGGTTTAGAGAGAGATCTTCAAGAGGCAAAGGGGAGTCAGTATTTTTGGTGATCCAAGTTTTTTAAGGCATGCACCTGTTCCCTTTTCTAAATAACTTTAAAAATCATTAATTTCACACTTGTATTAGTAAGTGTAAATAGTGGTTTTGAAATCAAATGAAAAAGGATTTTGTTGCCTAATGATGAATAATGATGATTCTTGCTTAGACTTATGTTTATTCATGTTATTGATGGTAGTTTGTAAATGTGAATTTTTGTTGTATGTGTTCTAATATGTGGGTCTTGAGTAACCCTAGTCTTGATGATTTTTACCATGAAATTGTCTTTGGTAAAGGCATGAACACAAGGTGTTTATGAACATTTCTAAGTGAGATTTCTAGTTACATGATAATGATGCTTTGAAATAGCACAATGGCCCAATATGTATGAATGCTTCATAATTGATATTGTGAAGGTAAAATCAGCCATGCATTATGTAATTGATGACATTAATAGTTTGATGAATAACAAGGGGGTTAAAGTCCCAAACATGAAAATGAACGTGAATTATGTGTTGTTCTAAATTGTGGTATAGAATTGCTAATGACATGTTAATGGCTTTTAAGAGTCTGGAGGACCATAGTTTTAATTGTATGAGGAGTTGAATTAAGGCATTATACTATTAAAATTGTTGAGAAATAAAGGCTCCCATAAGGACCATGTGGTCATGTATGATGTTGAATTGGCTAAATGGGTTAAAGTCCTTATGTGTAGATTTAAATTTATGTGGATGCATAGACAAAGAGTTAGAGTCCCAATTTTGACTAATGATATTAGTGATGGCTTGAGGTTAAAGTCCCTTGCCTAATGAAATTTCTTGCGGTTAAAGTCCTTTGCATAGTGTGATCTCATAAGGTCGTAGTACCTCACCAAATAAATTGGCTTTGGCTTAGAGTCCCCTATATAATATGCCATAAGGTTAGAGTCCCTTGCTAAATGTGTGTGCATCTAGTTAGAGTTCCTTTCTTGAATAAATATGTGTAAGTGGTTAGAGTTTCTCACTTATGTGAATATCTGTGAATGGTTAGAGTCCCTCACTCAAATGGATTCGTGTGTGGTTAGAGTCCCTTACTTGATGATATATGAATATAGTTAAAGTCCTATTCATAATGAGAAATGCTTGAATATATATTTGTGGAAGATTAGAGTCCTCTATTGTATATATGATGAATTAGTGTTTCCAAAGTGTTTATATGACTTGTCCCCTTGATTAGCCTGTGATACATCTATATGTATGGATAAGGTTATGAATATGATTAAATATGATATATTGACTTGATTTTGAATAATGATGTTATTTTATCTTTATCCTTGAGTTACATGCTAGCGTTCTAACTGCTAACCACCTTCAAGCGCTATGTCCCTACTCGACATAGGGGCCGGAGCATCTTCTTAGTGATTAGATAATCGAAGGAGTTTATGAATTGAATTTGGAGTGGTGAGATTTCTTTCTTTGGAAAACATTCATCTTTGGTCACCTATCTTTAGACTTAGTTTATCTTTGGCTTGGTGTGGATATTGTTGAGGGCTTGTCTCGATGTATACATTTCTAAACATCAGTTTTATAGAGGTATTATGGATGACTATTGACTTAGGTATATTGTTTAGTTGATGAACCTAATGAAATGGTTAGACATTGTTTAAGTTATGACTTGTGGTATGTTTTTTACTTTCTCATTTTATGGTTGGGATTTACCTGACCCTTATGATTATTGTGATAATGGTGATGGGTTATTGGGGTGACCTCTAGTTTATGTGGGCTTGAGATGCCTTACAACATGGCTCAATTTTGGGGCGTGTCAAGTTGATATTAGAGCCTAGGTTCATGGTCAGTTGGGTATCCATAATACCTTGTTGAGTAGAGTCTTTTTTCTCATTGTAAAGTGCGCTACACTTATAAAAGAGGAACTATGAGCCATTTTAGGAAATGTTTCCCTTTCTTGTGTTTCAGTGTCAAGCTATAGAGTCAATGTTCTTGGATTCCTCTAATTTTTGTTTGTTGTCTTTCAAATCATGCCTCCAAGGAGACTTGAGGCTCAGGCAAACTCTTCAGAGGGCCCTATGGATGAAGCTTGTCCAACTTTTGAAGTTCGCACATGGGCTAGGGCTACAGTATCCGACCATCATCATGGGGTTTGACTTGCCCCACCAACCTCGACTATTAGAGTTACCATCCTATTTTTTCACCTTTGAAGAATGCTACTAATGCAAGTTTCGTTGCTCTATCAACCTCTTGAATCAATTGGTAGCCACTCAATCGGAGAGTGGTTCTCTGACTAGCATTTATTTTAAGGCCACAAACATTAGCCAATTTATGAGGTTGAGAAAGATCCTCAAGGCTTCATTGATGAAATGGGAAAGAAATCTTTCAAATTATGCATATTTCAAAGATTGAGGCTGTTTAATTTGCTTCCTACCAATTGAAAGATGTAGTGTACTAATGGTACGAGGGATGAAGGGTTGTCTAGAGGCATTGATGCTATTCCCTCTATATGGGAGGACTTCTTCGAGGCTTTCTTAGATCATTTCTTTCCTAAAGAGTTGAGGGAGGCTGAGACGGAAGAGTTTGTGAACTTGAAGCAAGGAAGGATGTCCGTTCAAGGGTATGCCTTGAAATTCCATTAATTGTCAAGGTATGCTCTCGAGATGGTTTCTAGAATAAGGGCTAGAATGGATAAGTTTGTCTCAGGATTATCCCGTGAGTTAGTCCTTAAGAGCAAGACGGCCTTGCTGATCGAGAACATGGATATTTCTAGGTTGATTGTGTATTTATAACAAGTGGAAGAAGAGAAAAAGAAGCAAGTTGAGATTAATAAGAGGCAAGGAAACAAATTTAGGCCCTCTGATCCAGTAGTTGTGATGGTGACAAGTGACCATGAAAGAAGTAGAGGAGTTCGAGTTCTTTCTCCTTGGCTAGTGTTCGCTCTCCTTACCTGAAGTTTTTGGGTGATCACCAGACTCAGTTTAGTGGTGTATCCTGGGCATAAGGTGCCTAATTCTAGGGTAGTGGTGCCCAGTTGGCTCTACCTCGCCCTCCTTGTAGATTTTATGGTCAAAGTCATCGTGGTTAGTATGAGAAGAGGATAAATAGATGTTTCCATTATGGTTAGATTAGGAATATGCAGTGTGATTTCCCCTGTCTAGAAGCTTCTTGGGCCAACAGGTCCCCTATTACCACACCATCTACTCCCACACCAAAGGGTTCTATATCTGCCGTTGTTTCTATTTATGGCATCGGTGCAGGCCAAAACTGCTTGTATGCACTCGCTACTTGCCAAGATTCTGAGGCATCTCCCATTGTTGTCATAGGTATGTTGAGACTTTTCTCTCCTAATGTGTATTATTTGCATGATCTAGGGTCTACTCCTTCTTATGTGACCCCGTATGTAGTTGTACATGTTGATTGTGGTCTTGAGAGTCTGTGTCTCTATGGGGTGCTTCCGTGTTGTTCATGCACAAGAAAGATGATTCCTTTCATATGTACATTAATTATCGCCAGTTGAATAAAGTGACCGTAAAGAATAAATAGCCTCTTCCTAGGATCGATGATTTGTTTGATCAACTTCAGGGTGCAAAGTGTTTCTCTAAGATTGATCTTAGATCAAGTTATCATCAGCTTAAGATTAGGGATGAGGATATCCCTAAGACTGCCTTTAGAATCCAGTATGGTCACTATGAATTTCTTGTCATGTCTTTTGGGTTGACCAATGCCCCAGTGGTATATATGGACTTAATGAATAGGGTCTTTCATCCATTCTTGGATATGTTTGTCACTATATTCATTGATGATATCTTAGTCTATTCTAAGAGTGAGGAGGATCATGTTGATCGCCTCTATACCATATTGCAAGCTTTAAAGGATAATCGTTTGTATGCCAAGTTCTCCAAGTGTGAGTTTTGGTTGAAAGTTGTAGCTTTTCTTAGTCATGTCATCTCTAGTGAAAGGATCAAGGTATATTCCCCAAAGGTTGCGGCGGTTAAGAAGTGGCCTAGACCTATGACTCCAATCGATATTCTGAGCTTCTTGGGTCTAGCCGGTTACTATAGAATACTTATTAAGAGTTTTTCTGCTATAGCTGCCACTTTGACCAAATTGACTCAAAAGAAGTTCAAGTTCTTATGGTCCGATGCGTGTGAGGGTAGTTTTGAGAAATTAAAAAATATATTGACTTTGGCTCCAATTTTGACCCTGCTCGAGGGTAGTGATGGTTTTGCAGTTTATTATGATGCTTCTTATGTCGGTCTTGGTTGCGTGTTAATGGAACATGGTAGGGTGGTGGCCTATGCCTCTAGGCAATTAAAATTTATGAGAAGAACTACCCTACCCATGACTTAGAGTTGTTAGCCGTGGTATTTGCATTAAAGATTTAGAGACATTAACTATATTGGGTTCATGTTGATCTCTTTTTCGATCATAAGAGCCTCCAATATGTGTTTACTCAAGAGGAGTTAAATCTTTGAGAAATAAAGTGGCTCGATCTATTGAAAAACTATGATATGAGTCTTCATTACCATCCCAGTAAGGCGAATGTAGTTGCCGATGCTCTTAGTAGGCTGTCCAGGGGAAGTTTGGTCCATGTAGGTAAGGATAAGCGGCAAATGGTGAAGGACATTCACCGTTTGGATAATCTTGGAGTTCGACTTGTGAATTCTGAGGATGGGAGTGTATTTTTGCTTCTGATATCTCAGACATCTCTTGTTGTTGAGATAAAGGAATAGAAAGCATTGGAACCCAGCTTGATGAAGATCAGGAGTAATGTGGGTCAACACAAGGTTGTGGACTTTGTGATTGAAGGCGATGGTGTCTTGAGATACCAAGGTAGGCTATGTGTTCCCAATGTCAATGGATTGAGGGAAAGGGTCATGGACGAGGCTCATGAATCTTGATATGCTATACATCCCAGTTCCACCAAGATGTACCATAATCTTAGAGATTTCTATTCGTTGAGTAATATGAAACGTAATATGGCTAACTATGTGGCCAAGTGGATGGTATGTCAATAAGTGAAAGCTGAGCGCATGAGGCTCGAGGTCCTATAAGTGTATGGTGTGTCAACAAGTGAAAGTTCAGCACATGAGGCTCAGGGACCTGTATCAAGAGATCCCATTACCCAAATGGAAGTGGGAGGAAATTAATATGGATTTCATTACCGGTCTTCCTAAATCCCAAAATCAAAGTGATTCTATTCAGGTCATTGTTGATAGAATGATCAAGTCCGCTCACATTTTGCCCGTGAGTACTAATTTTTTGGTGGAAGATTATGCTAAGTTTTATCTTGCAGAGATTGTGAAGTTGCATGGTGCTCTGATCTTTATCATTTTGGATCTTGGTCTTCTATTTTCATTCCACTTTTGGAAGTCGTTCCAAAAGGGTTTGGGCACAAGAGTGTGCCTTAGTACTGATTTCCACCCGTAAATAGATTTGCAAGCAGAAAGGACCATCCAAATATTGGAGGACATGTTGCAGGCTTGTGTGATGGATTATAGTGGTAGTTGGTATGATCACTTTTCTTTGATTGAGTTTGCTTATAATAATAGTTACCACTCTAGTATTGGTATTGTATCTTTTGAAGCATTGTATAGTAGGCGATGTAGATCTCCTATTGGGTAGTACGAGGTTGGAGAGGGTAAGTTGCTTGGCCCCGATCTAGTCCACCAAGACTTAGAGAAGGTCAAAGTGATTCATGATAGGTTGAAAATTGCTCAAAGTTTCCAAAAGTCATATGCGAATCTGAGGTGTAGGGACTTAAAGTTTAGTGTTGGTGATTGGGTATTCTTTAAAGTGTCTCCCATGAAGGGCGTGATGAGTTTTGGTAAAAAGGGGAAGCATAATCCTCGGTATGTTGGCCCCTACTTAATTATGAAGAGGGTTGGCAACGTTGTCTATGAATTGGAGTTTCTTTCTAGTATGAAATCCATCTTCCCGATTTTCCATGTCTCTATGTTGCAGAAATATGTGGGTGACCCTTTATTGGTTGTTCCTTTGAAAAATGTTGGTATTTCGGACTCTTTGTCCTATAATAAGATCCCGGTGAGAATCTTAGACCAACAAGTTTGCTAGTTACAAACAAAATAAGTGGCTTAGTGAACGTTCTATGGAGGAACAAAAAGTCCAAGGAAGCTACTTGGGAAGCGGAAGAGGACATAAGTCCAAGTACCCGCATTTTTTCCTATTCCGGAAACATGGGATGGAGGTTTGTATTGATCTCCTTGCTTTGATTTTTGTTCTTTGATAGACAATGGGTTAAAGTCCCCAATGTGTTGAGTTGATTTATGTCGTGCTAGACAATGGGTTCAAGTCCCTAATGCTTGAAATTATGTGTGTTTTGTCGTGATGGGTTTAACTCCCTAGTATTTTGAGTTGATTCACGACTTTTGTAAATGATGGGTTCGAGTCCCTAATCCTTGAATTGAGTAAATATCCTTAATAAGTTGATGGGTTGAAGTACCTAAGCTATGTAATATGTAAGTGTTTTGATAAGATATGGGTTTGAGTCCCAAAGTTGATGAAATGATTGAATTGATGATGATCATGATGTGTGCTGTGTCCTTGTTGAATGCATGCTTTAACATTGTGTAAAAGTTGATTTGATGTGTTAACTTCTCTTTATGTTTTCCTACCCCTCATTCGAGGACAAATGATCCAAGTTGGGGAGAAGTGAAACACATAGGCTTTGGACCATGAGAAAAACTTCATCATTTATTGTCACTGAGTTTGGTACGACAAAGGACTTGAGTCGTACCCATGGATACGGGTCGTATCTACCTTTCCCTCCCACTCTCATACCTTGATCAGCCCATGAGGGTAACACACTGTCCACAATACGACATATCCTCCCCTTGGCCATAACCATTTCATATGAGTCATGTACTACTCAATCGTATGGATTAAAGTTTAAACTTGAGTGTACTATTTTATATAAGGATGAATATTACAAGTTAGGAGTTGAGTCATACCCTTTGGTTATGACTCAAGGGTGTCCACTTGTACTCTTAACAATATATATGACCTAGAAAGAGCCTAGGGTATGAGTAAGGGTACCACTCGTACCCTAGGGTATGATTACTTAGGTAGTCGTACGAGAGAGTCGTACCCCTAGACGGGGTCATTTTTTAGCATTTAACTAAGGGACTTGTGGTTATTTCCCATGCCTAAAACCCTAATTCCCTTCACTATATAAGGAATTTATCACCCTACGCCCTCATTTACTAGACCCAAACACTCCAAAACACTCTAAAGGTTCTTGAAACAAGATTAGAGGCTAGGGTTTGGAGGGTGATCTTCAAGAGGCAAAGGGGATTCAATATTCTTGGTGATTAAAGTTTTTTAAGGTATATACCTCTTCCCCTTGCTAAATAACTTTAAAAACCATTAATTTCACACATGGATTAGTAAGTGTATATGGTGGTTTTGAAATTAAATGAAAAAAGGTTTTGTTACCTAATGATAATAATGGTGATTCTTGCTTATTCATGGTAGTTTGTACATTTTAATGTTTGTTTTATGTAGTCTAACATGTTGGTTTTGAGTAACCCAAGTCTTGATGATTTGTACTATGAAGTTGGCCTTGGTAAAGCCATGAACATTAGGTGTTTGTGAAAAATGTCTAAGTGAGATGTCTAGTTACATGATGATGATGCATTGAACTAGGAAAACTGCCCAATATGTATGAATACTTGATAAATGATATTGTAAAGGTAAAATGAGCCATGTATTGTGTAATTGATGACATTGATGGTTTGATGAATAAAATAAGGTTAAAGTCCCTAACATGAAAATGAACATGAATTGTGTGTGGGACTAAAATGTGGTATAGAATTGCTAATGAAATGTGAATGGCTTGTAAAGGTCTTGAGGAACATAATTTGAATTGTATGAGGAGATGAATTAAGGTATAGGCCTATAGAAATGGTTGAGCAATGAAGGCTCCCATGAGGACCATGTGGTCATGTATGATGTTGAATTGGCTAAATGAGTTAAAGTCCTTATGTGTGAAATTGAATGTATGTGGATGCATGGAAAAAGGTTTATAGTCCAAAAATCGACTAATGATAGTCCTAATGGCTTGAGGTTAAAGTTCCTTGCCTAATGAAATTGCTTGTGGCTAGAGTCCCTTGAATAATGAGATCTCATGAGGTCGAAGTACCTTGCCAAATGAATTGGCTTGGGGTTAGCTTTCCCTATCTAATATGTCATGAGGTTAGATTCCCTTGCGAAATGCATGAGCATATGGTTGGAGTCCCTTTCTAGAATGAATATGTGTGAGTAGTTTGAGTCCCTCACTTATGTGAATGTGTGTGAGTGGTTAGAGTCCCTCACTCAAATTGATGGATATGTGGTTAGTGTCCCTTGCTTGATGATATATGAATAAGGTTAAAGTCCTATGCCTAATGACAAATTCTTGAATATGTAAGTGTGGAAGGTTGGAGTCCTCCCTTTCATGAATGATGAATGAGTACTTCCGAAGTGTTGTTAAGACTTGTCCCTTGATTAGCACGTGATACATCTATATGTGTGGATAAGGTTATGAATGTGATTCAATATGATATATTGACGTGATGTTTAATGATGATGCTATTTTATCCTTATCCTTGAGTTACATGCTAACGTTCCAATCGTTAACCATCTCCAGGCGCTATATCCCCATGCAACATATGGGCTGGAGAATCTTCTTCTCTTCCTATGCAGTGACTAGATGATCGAAGCGGTTCGTGTATTGACTTTGGAGTGGTGAGTTTCCTTTCTTTGGAAGACATTAATCCTTGGTCACCTATCTTTAGACTTAGTTTATCTTTGGATTGTTTTGTCTATTATTGGAGGCTTGTCCCGCCGTATACATTTCTAAACTTTGATTGTATAGAGGTATTGTGGATAGTTGTGGACTTGGGTATATTGGTTATTTGATGAACCTAATGAAATGGTTTGACATTGTTTAAGTTATGACTTGTGGTATATTTTCCGCGATCTCATTTTATGGGTGGGATTAACCCGACCCTTGTGATCGTTGTAATGATGGTGATGCGTTATTGTGGTGACCTCCGATTCATGTGGTCTTGAGGTTTCCATACGACATGGTCCGGTTTTTGGGCATGTAAAAAGAGCCCAACTAATGGTAAAGAATTTAAATTGAAATTTAGGATCTCGCCTGAAAAATATGGTCAAGATTATCAGTTGCAAGTTCAAGAGCCCACATGGAGAATAGGGTGAATATATAAAATTGCAAGTTAAGAGCCAACCTAGAGAATAGGGTAAATATTATCAATTTCAAGTTTAGGAGTCCGCCTAGAGAATAGGGTGATGATTTGTAAGTCAAAAGGCCACCTTGAAAATAGGGTGAAGATTATCAATTGCAAGTTTAGGAGCCTGCATGGACAATAGGGTGAAGATTTAACTTGTAAGTCAGGAGCTCACTTAGAGAATAGGGTGAATATTATCAGTTGCAAGTTTATGAGGCTATTTGGAGTACGTGAAGATTGTTAATTGAAAGTTCAGGAGCTCCCCTGGAGAATAGGGTAACGATTTTCAAGTTCAAGTTCAAAAGCCCCACCTGAAGTAAAGGGTCAATTTTTAAGCTCATCTCCAATACCAAAACATTTTATGGAAAAAGAATCTACTTTCCAGTTCAACCCAAAGAAAAGTAGCTATCTTATCACTTGATAAAGTATTTAAGACTCAAGTCAAAAATCAAGAAAAGTTACATAGATAGAATTTTTGTAATTTCTTTCATATTTTTAGCTTGTAATTTTCATTTTTTATGTAATAATAGGAGCCACGGACCAGGACCTTGCGAAGAACTCACCTGACTCTCCCTCTCAGTATAGTCCCTCTCCTTTCCACCCCTCTGAACTACACGTGACCTGATTTCCTCAAAACCCGTATGAAATGCCTCAAGGTCATTTTCTGTATTTTCACTCAATTTTATCATTTGGAGCTTTCCTATTGCTGGCCCAAGTCATTTATAACTTGCTAGAACTGATAGTTCAGTTACCAGGTAGTTCAGTTGTTTTTTAGAGCCAATTCCCTGTTATGAAGTCTTTGTTGGTTCAAATTGGCTATTGAGCAAAAAATTCAACCAAATGATCGCGTATATCAACGTTGAAGTTCCAAAAGCTCTAAAAAGTCAATTTTAGGTTAGGTGTACCCTTGGTTTAGGTACCAAGGCTTTCAGACTTATCTCAGGCTATTGGTCAGACGTTAAGAAAAATAACACATTGTGTGGGACCTAGTTTTTGTTGAAACGAACTCAGATGGAAATTTCGATAGCACCATTGAGTCCAAAATTTTGAATTTGATAGGGTAGCGTAGTCTATTTATTTATATGGTATTTTGAATGAATCCTGAAGGGTTAACAGAGACTTGAAAAAATTCCAAGTCTCAATTGGTGCAGATGCACCACTTAAGCACCCTTTTGTGCTACTTAAGAAAAGGAGGCCACTAAAGCAGAAGACCCATTGCTTAAGTGACTAGGCCTGCCCAAATGAAGGTCAACTTAAGTGGAACCCCTAACACTTAAATGACAAAGGGACTATTTAAGCGATACATATGAAGACGCTAAGTGCCACTAAAGCAACACCAGTTAAGTGGTGACTGCTTAAACAACCCAATGTTCACTTAAGCAGTACTCAAATACCTAGTAAGGTATAAAAACCCCACAAAAGGATATTTAACCCAAAAAGTGGTAAAACTTGGGAGACTCATTTGTGGGTGGTTTTGGAGTTGTGGTGAAGTTAATTTGACGTGTTTTTTCTTTGAATTTGTTGTAATCTTCCATCAATTTACCGATTTAGTTATCTATCTTTTCTAAAATATCTAAAAGCTTAGTGGCTTGATTGTAGGATCATTAGAGCTCAGAATTCACCCATTTTGAGGGTAAATATTCCTTGAGCATATAGGGAAACTGTGTTGGTTTTGAAAGGGCGATTCCATAAGCGGGCCCCATATGTTTTTTTGATGTAATTTTGGACCTGAAGTATGGTAGTGCAATATCAGTATCATCATTCTAATTTTGATGAGTATATTATGATTTTGATAGCATGGCATCTAGCGAAAGTTTCTCGGAAGGAAAAATTAGTGGTTTAGTAAATTCTTTGGGCTTTTATTTTTGAAGTTCAGGTATGCTAGGCTTACCTTCTCCATAGATTGAGATAATTCATTGTATAATTATGATATTACACTAGACATGGGAAGTGATTTAGGTGTTGGAAGAATGGCTATATTTTAACTGCTTAGGCTATTTTGGAATTGTAATTTAGGTGAAATTAACCTAGTTGCTCAAATTTTATGTGGAATTGACTTAGTTACTCATGTTTTTGGAAGTATTTTGATCTTAGTCTAATTATGGCCTATTTAACATCTAAAAATGAATTTAGTCACCTTAGCCTACGCAGGGGTAGAATTTGGCTAAAACTGAATTTCAAGGATTAGAGTAGGCCCCTCCGGCCCACCTTAGGCTGAGTCTAATGTTAGCTTTTGTAGACTAGTTTAAAAATATTGAACCTTTATTAATGATTCTTTTGGAACTTTGAGGAGATTGAATACTTAATAAGTATACTAATTTGGTATTAGAAGTTGGTGCTAATTTCCAATAAAATCCAGTGGTATATTGATAAATTTTACTGATATGGTTTATAGATATGGCAGATGGATATGGTTCATTGGTATGGTTTATTGATATTGTAACGCCTTATATACCATTGGGCCATACAGACACCCATAGCTATAAATAACCGAGAGCACTAACCGATAACATTGTACTTCTCACGCATGTAACTATAATATCCAAAGGTTCTGCTATAAATGAATATATGATGCATCGATAATAATAAAAAACAAAACCAAAACTATGCGTACAAAACTTGGTCGTTAGGGATAAAAAATCTAAAAGATAAGACGCTATCATACTTAACTTTACATGGTATACAAATCCTCTTGAAGATACATAAACTTAGTTAAGGTTGAGTCGGGACAAACCCCTGCCTTACTCTTAACTACCGCACAATGCTAAAAGATGTATAATAGACTCGGAAAGCCGGGAATCAACTTAGAGCTAACTAATTACCGCTAGATATCCTATACTCCTACTAGGGAGGTGTATTAGCTGAAGCACCTATGCCTGCAAGTTGAAAATCAGGTTCTCTATGAGAGACGTCAGTACGAAAATTTGTACTGAATATGTAAGGTTAAAAATAATTATAGATAATATAAAAGATCAATTGAAATCATACAAACGTGTATAAATAGTGCTAGTAGACAACCTTTACATATGATTGTAGGATCAGGTACATTACATTCTTTTCTTTAATTTCCCTTCTTACTTTATAATATTTGTAAGACATATGATACAAATGGCCAATTGATCAGTGGTA
Organism: Capsicum annuum; assembly: GCF_002878395.1. NCBI lineage: Eukaryota > Viridiplantae > Streptophyta > Magnoliopsida > Solanales > Solanaceae > Capsicum > Capsicum annuum. The sequence goes on from NC_061117.1 coordinate 111,055,379, forward strand.
AACACACAAATTGGGATCGACCCATGCTAGGCTTACGCCCCTAAGCTGCTACCTATGCATAAATAGATTGTGATTGGCCCATGCTAGAATTTCACCCCAAAGCTACCACCTACATATAAAGGTATCGAGACTGGCCTATGTTAGGCTTATTCCTCTGGGCTTACACCTATTTGATTTATATTTGCATTACCTAGTTTATTAAGCCATTGAGATTGTTACTTTGGTGGTCATAATATTATTGTACTTTGGAACAGTAATCTACTAGTAAGAGACATGTGAATAAATACTTAATGTAATAATAATAAGGTAGGGAGCAGTTTGTGCATAAATTAACTTTTTAGGAGCTAAGAATGACACATGGGTCTTATTTGACTTAAAGAAGAGCTTATGAAACTTGCTAGTGAAAGTAGATATGCAGGCTTGATAATAAACATTTATTGAGGTATTTTAACACATTAGAGAGTGGGGGATAAGGAATTTAGATACATGGGAGATCATGCATTGTCACTATGTATCATTTTCAATAGGACAACTTTAGAAGCTTATTTATGTAAACGATGAAAATATGCAAGTTTCTTGGGTTGTTTTTTGAGATATGATATGTTTTGTGTGAGTTTTGCAGGAAATCAGGTTTGGGATGTTATACGGAGGAAAAATATGATAATTGATGTTTTGGGATACTTACTTAGGCATTTATGGGTTTAAGTGCCACATACCGGGCTTAGGTGACCAGAATAGGTGTCAAAATTTGAAGTCCAAAGGCTTAGAAGCAGGAAAAAAAAGATTCTGCCACTTACTAAGGGTACCTACTTTGTAGGTGACACCTACACCGTAGTTGACCAAAGTAAGTGACTGAGGTCCAAGTCCAAACAGTTTCAGTAGCTGTGCAGGAGGCCAACTACTTACTTAGGACCACCTACAGTCCATAGGTGGCCTAAGTGGGTGGATACCGACCTCAATATTCAATTTTTATTCAGATTTTGATTTTTAGGGTTTCCTTGCATCCTATAAATACCCTTTTGACATTTTCTAGTTAGTTTACACTCCCACTTACAAACATATATTCAATTTCAAGATTCAATTTTGATCTTGGGATTACTTTGTTCTTGATTTTGGTTGATAATTCAGTTATAGACTTTTATTGATCATTGTGATATTATTTAATGCCTTTCATTCTAAATTTCATTAATCATTTCACAGGCATAAGTGGATAAAGACCTTAGCAAGAGTTGTGGGAACCCTAGCATATTGACAAGTAGGGGAAGTACTAAGTTGTTCAAAACCAATATCTTTGCATGTATTGTATTATGTTTAATTTAATAGATGTCTTAGTAGTTGTAAATGGTAAAATCCCACCTAGAATAACATTTCTCACTCCACAAGATGAGTAATGACTAGGAAAAGATAATTACAACAGTAATGTGAAGATTAATTGTCGATCTAGGCTAATCAGTATCATCTATGTAAAATGGTTATCTATTATATAATAAATTGAGACCCAAAAGGTAATAGTTAATTGGGATCTATGATATGTACTAGTAATGCGACATCCTGAGACTCAAACAATAAAGGATGAAATCCGCTAGTGAGTCAACATGACAATTTATGGTACATAACTTATCATATTCTGCATGCAAGGTACTGGCTTGGTTTAGTAAAGAAAAATAATCCTACTGAGTTAAGAAGCCAGGGGAAACACAATCATTGTGTATCTCTGACTGATTACAACAGAAGTTGAATTCTGTTACTTATTTGATATTGTTACTACAAACCCCCAATTTACTTATTTAACATTCTACGCACTTTTTTCAATCTTGTGTCAAAAATGAACACACTTCTTCACTGGTGAATTTCCAACAACAAAAATAGTGAATTTCTCCAACAACAAAAATGGTGAATTTCTGCTCGAATTATTCAAAATTAATACTTATTATAAGCTCATTAATGATTATTAAGCTGATTCAATTGCATTTTTATTTGTTGTTGTAGCCTTCTCACACGTCATTTATGATAAAGAAGAAGCTAGCGAAGAAGCAGAGACAACATAGGCCAATTCCTTACTGAATCCTTATGAACTTTGGAACAAGAATGGAGAAGGAATTTGGAAAAAATGAGGGATAAATTAGTCATTTAATAAGTTAATGCATAATCAAGTTAGAGATTGAGGTGGTCGAGTTCAAGTGACCACAACATTCCAGTACTTTTCAGTCCTATGACGATGAATAGGATATGTGATATGTTGAGCCGGCATAAACAGGAGCTATTATTCCTCCTGCACTGTCCCCCGATATGAAATTTGACATAACTAGTTCCATGATCCATCTTATAAAATTAAAGGTATATTTTTGGGATCGACTATAGTCGATGCAAATATGAATCTTGCTAATTTTGTTGGGATCTGCACTTCTTATACTATTTCGAGGTTAGACCAGGAGGCACTCAGATTTAATTTGTTCCTCATTTTGTTGATTGGGGAAGCTTCTTTATGGTTGGGGGAACTTCTGAGAGGATCTATTACCACTCGGAACGAGTGGCACAAGAAATTCTTAAATCATTTCCTTTCTTCGACCAGGATGTTGCAACTTAAAAACCACAGTATAAACAAAGCCTCTAACAAAATCTATGTACCAATAAATTATCAGGACATACCCTTGACCATAGCCAAAACACATCTGAAGTAAAGTCTACGACATGAGAAACCAAAACATGAAATGATGTCTTCCAAATGATGCCAGCTCACCACTTCAAGTCAACTCACAAACTAACTGTGAACACCTAATCACTATACAGGTAAGGTAGACTTTCCTTTGGACCCTTCATGGCATGGAGATACAGTGTCTCAAGATGGTTAGTGGTTGGAGCACTAGCATGAAACTCAGGGATAGGGGAACAAATAATGCCATGGATAATAATTCAAAACTAGTTAGATTCCATGCATACCTTCAAATGGAAATAAAAAAATATATATCACGTGTTGGGGTAGGGAACAAGTATTATCCTGAACATTTAAAAATCATAACTTGTGTTGTGTAGCTTGACCTCCATAAAATCCACCCATGGGCTAAATGGATCCTGTTGTAACCCCCTGGTCGGGCCCCAGTGCATGTTAACCGCATGTATTGGAGATATTATAGTAGGCCAGGGATTCCCATGTATCCTTTGACAACAATGATACAATTATATATATTTATATGTACATACTTTGGGGATCCCCTTGTACCCTACAAGCACACGGTCATCAAGACCAACCCACACATCGATAACCATGAGTTTTTAGTATAAGTCATTCGGATTCATACCTTCACAACTAAATAACACAAACCCCTTTAATCCCAGTTAAAACATTTAACACATAATCCATTTACTTAAATTCCAGGAGTCAATTATAAAGGTGTTATTAAGTGGTATCGTTATACCGTCTATAGCTTGCATACAATGTCATTAACCAACACTCTTGGGGATTTCTTTGTACCTCGTAGACTCCATTATTAAAATCACTTGGGGTATTCCCGTATACCCCACAAGGTTTTCAAGGCCATAATTATTATATAATTAGCTAATTATACTATGCATTAGTTTTAAGGAAGTAGACCAAACCAATCATTTCGGGAATTATTTGGTACCTCTAATACCATAACTTACATAATTAGTTAATCCATTATACCCCAAACTCCAATAACCCCTTTTATTTTATAACAATGCATTAATACAAGTGAGCAAACCAAATAGGTGACAAAATCACATTCATTGACAATTTCACAAATAGGTTAAGGGTACATTATTTCCAAAAGATATACCAAGGTACAATCATCAAATTAGGGATTAACCATGATCCCTTTATTTAGTTAGAGTTCCCATGCACCCCACAATGTTCCTAAGCATTTATAAATCATGATTTTTGTATAATAAATCTTAGAAAAATATTTAAACCAAATACATTCACAACCTTCAACTCATAGTTCGAAACCCATTATCAAAACCATGAATAATGACCAATTTCATGCCATTAATAAACTAAAATTTCAAGGAAAAGAGACATATGAAGTTCAAGGAAAAGAGACATATTCTTTAATTGCCAAGAAATTGAAAGAAAATAATTCTCTTGGGACCCTAGATGATTACCTCCTTAAGCCCTAGCCTTGAGTTGGAAAAAGGGTTTTAAGAGAGAATGATTCAGAGTGAAAATAATGACCTTGGTATCATGAAAACTAATGGTAATCGTCTTATAAAGTGCTTAAGGGTCGTTTTGAATTAAAAGAGCCCATTTCCCTTCATCCTATTTAAAATTAACAAAAGTGCCACAGAAAAATACATTGGTTCGTACCATGGACCTTATCGTGGAGGTCCTACCTCCATGTCATGGAACCTATCACAGAACATAGCCTCCATGTCATAGAGGTTAGTCTTTGCGATAATCTCTATGGAACTCCAATTTTGTGGACGCTTTCTGCATTCGGGGTCTGAAATCACCCCGAACCTCAACAAAAAATTTTAAAACTCTTCTTGGTTACAATTTTAACATTCCCAAACATAATTTGGGTCAAAAATCAATATTCCAAGCATGGAAAGACCAAAAATAAATTACTCAAAATTTGAGAGTATTACACATATACATATTACTGAGTTTAAAAACAAACTTTTTGAGGGATGTAATTTCTCTCAAAAATCATCAAAAAATATGTCAATTACCCTAGATTATCATTTTTATCATAGTTAAACACAAAAAATCATGAAGCAAAACACAATATTCCTAAACATAGCAGCTCTACTAGGAATTGGACTACATACAAAAGTGGCACACCAACGAAAACCCCAAGAGGACATCGAGACCTATAATAAGCCTCACCCTCAACTTAAGACATGAATTATACATTATTCATTTAGATGTTACAAAATAAGAGTGTAAAAACATACCTGTGGTACCATAGGTGCATAGACCTGGAATTAATCACATGAACACGAATTGTACAATAACAAAATAACTTGGGTTGCCTTTCAAGCAGCACCTGATTTAACGTTGCGGCATGAAGTGGCTATGTTGTTCACTCAAACTTTATCAATAAGCACATGTGTACCTTGCTTACCCAGACTTCATCAAATAGCCTACGAGTTGGCTTCTAGTCTTCTCTTTCCATTTTAAACTTATGAATTTAACCCCTAATTATTTTTCTGATTTCCTACAATTCTTAAGAGGAGGTGGTATGAAGATAAAGAAACCAAGAAATAGATATGGAATGTTTCAAATCTTGGCCCTTTAAGTGAGGAATGCAATAGATAGGCATTTCTTCCTCCATCTTTCACTCTTTCACTCTTCTATAAGCTAGGATGGATTGATCAAAATATTACTGTCAAAAAATAATGAGGAGAAATTCTTTGAATGAGGTCTAATATGCCCTAACTCAGGAGTTATAGTCGTATTTACATTCCCATATAACTCTAAAATGCTCTCTTTAATAGTGACACTATTGATAAAAGTATGAGTAATTTTTGTCTCCTCCAATTTCAGCTCCTCAAGTTGGCTTCTCAAAATCTTTTAAGTCTTACATCACCCATAACTAAATTGTTGGGTGTTACATGCAAAAACTTTTGCATTCAACTCTACTTGTATGTGGTAAATATCAAAGCCAAACCTATCAAATTTTTGAATTAGCTCATGATTATTGTGTGCAAGGTCTGTCAATGATTTAATCATGCTATCCTTGTGTTCACACAATATATCTGCCACACTCCTACAATACCACACCATATCAAAATGATAAGGATCAATAATAAACAAGTCTTCATTACTCCATACTTTTTCTGGCCAAGTTGTCATATCCAGAAGAGTAGGCATACACTAGCATATGCCTGAAGAAGGATAGAAAATAAAACCCTAAAAATTTCAGCAACTCCAATCAATGAATCTAGAATTGTATTCCCCAGTAACGAAGCCAATATTTTGATAACACCCAAACTATACCTCTAATTAAAATATAAAATAGTCTTTGTTAAAATATAGCAACCCAACTAGGTTGGGGTCGATCCCATAGGGAATAAATTAGAAATCATTCTTGAACTTGTTGAAATCACCAAGAAGTAAAGAATGTATATGGGGGAATTTTCTAAAATAGTCAAAAGTAACAAGAACTGGATGCTTGAGGTTGTAATCAATCTAAGACAAACACTAGTCTTGCATTTCCCTGACTTCTAACTCTGTAGACTTATCATGCACTATCAAAATATTTCAATACCTTGCATACATAATCTGATATCACCAATCACCTCTCAGCATAGTTTGGTGAATTTTACTCATCTCCTTTCGATCTTAGAGTGTCACCTTACTAACCTTTGACTTGGACCTTGTTTGAACTATCTTCTCTGGATCTCATGTTGACTAGATAAAATTTAATTATCTTAAGTAGATAGTGCAGGTAAGCTTATTTGGCGATTAACATCAAATCACTGTTGTGATCTCCTTTTCCTAATAGCTACCTCCCTCTTGGGTTCGTGGTGAATACAAGTGGGATCCTAACATTGTCCAACACTATGGAATTAATTAAACTGAAGAAACCCATAACACATGCAAGGATCTTTATCTAGAATGACTTGGAACTTCCTTTTCTTCATTAATCTGGCAGGGGTCCCACAACCCTAGCTAAGGGAAATAGATGCTCATAGTAGTAAGTTAATTTATTGAATTCATAGGAAAAATTACAGAATCAATGTCAATAATTAAAGAAGAAAACCCAAGGCCCAAATTAAGAACAAACCAAAAATAAACAAAGAACTATAAGATGCCAAGATCACAAGTCAAACTTAAAATCATAAGGTATTTGTGAATGATATAAGCTTAGACCCAAAGTGCTTATCTTTAAATATATAAACTAAAAGATGTCAAAAGGGTATTTATAGATTACATGGAAACCCTAGAAAATCAATCCAAGACGAAAGAGGAAAACTAAAGTTTGTGGCCACCTATGGGGCCACTTATGGGCCGTAAGAGGCCCACCATAGATGCCAAACATTCCAACCACTAAAAAACTATCTTAACTTTGATGTACTGGTAGCTACGGGCCGTAGTTACCCTTAGTAGGTGACAGGTTCCAATTTTTCGACTTTTGAATATCTCTATTTTTCATCTTTCTTAGATTTATTTTGCACCTATGCCTCAGTAAGTAGTACCTATAGGACGTAGGTGGTCCCAAACTTAAATTTTACTCATTTTATCTTAATTAGCTCTAAAACTTGATCTCCTAAAAAACACAACACAAAATACACCAAATCCAACAAAATAGCCTTAAGTGCATGCATATTTTCCAAGTTTAAACATTATAAGTGCTATGAATCAATAAAACATCAGAAATCACTTACCAACTTGACATAAGAGGATCTAATGATTATATTACGATATCAATGAACAACTTTCCATACACAAATGATAATTTCTTTAAAAATGAGCAATCATTAGTGCATTCTAAGTGCCCTCACCACAAAAAAATCCCGTACACATAATATTCATTTAATTATTATGACTTGGTAAAAATTTTATCACTCTCACAATGACATTCAAAAAATGCATACATAATATCATAGACTTGCCATTATTTTCAATGCTTTAGCTTTTGAACAGTTAAACTAGGATCACTGTAGACCTTTTTTGACTTGTAAGGCTTGAGGATAGGTATGGAACATTTGGAATTAGTGACTAAGACATCTTTGACATTACACTACTTTTTCTCTACTTCTAACAAATCTTTTTCCCCTTACTCTTTGTTTATTCATTATTTTCTTCTATTATGAGTGCAACATTCTTTTCAACAAACTTTTTTTATATATATTACTCATTTTCATTTTTCTCTTTATTCATAAACCCCACTCATTTTCCCTATTAATTTCCAGTCTCTCTTTTTCATACCCCAATCTTCATTTTATACCCCTCTATAGGGGCTACCCTCAACTTATGCAATTTTCTTGAGTTGAGGTTCATAATATTAATAATGGACAAAGGGCCAAAACAATGTTTCTGAGGATCCTCTACAGTAGCAATCCTCAACTTAGGTGGTTTGCCAGAGTTGAAGTATATAATGTCCAATGAGGGACCAAGGCCAAGATAAGGTTTCAAGAAAAATAGAGAAGGTGAAAAGGTTAATGAATAAAAATGTTAAGTAGGGTTTAAAATTCAAAATAAGGAAAAATTAAATATTTTGGATTGTTATTTAGGTTGAGTGGACTAAAATAAAGCTTGGTCTATGATCTTTTCCTAATACCTAAAGTATGACCTATGCAAGATAAACTGGGAATGTATTGAATTTAAACATAATGTAAGAACTATACAAAAGCTATAATTGCCCAAATTTGGATGATTTTCCCTTTTATATGTTTTGACCATTTTACCCCTCCTCATGTTTATGCTACCTCCCCATAGTTGTTCTGTCTATTTATAAGTTGTGGAGATAGTTGACATTGTTCCCAAGACCTAGGGGAAGATATTGAGTTAGTTTGAGGTAATTGTAAGGCTTTAAGAGCTAAAACTTAACTTTGATCGACATATCGAGAATAGAGTGCCATATGGCAAAATGAATTTCTCTACCAAATCCAAAATATCAAATTTGGGTTAGTAGCAGGGTTGGTTTGGTTTTGCGGCTTTTAGATCCCATTTAACCCTTGGTTCAAAATAGTATAAATAGGGTCTAGAGGGTCAATTTTGTGATCATGACAATTTTCATAAATTTGATTATTCTATTGTATTTGGAACATTTTTTACAATCTATTTTCACCATTGGATCATGTTCATATGGTCCCAAATGAGTTCTGAGGGTCAAGAACAAGTGTTTAAAATTGCTAGTGGTGGTGTGGTCGCAAAAGTAAACTTTTAACTGCATTCCCGGTACTTTGACCATTTGACTAGGTTGCAAAATCAAATTTTTGACCGCTTTTGTGACCATTGATAATGTTTAAGACCCAAAACAAACCCATTTAATATTTTTGAATTTTTTGGAGCTAGGAAGCTCTAATTTTGACGATTCTCAATGCATTTTTCTCATAAAATCATTATCTATCCAATTATAACGCCATTTCATCCATATACAAAGAAATTCAATTTTATTTTTCATGATTTCTACCCAATTTAAGAATCAATACCTCATTTTCACTATTTTTGGGTCTTGGGAGCTCGATTTTGGGCAATTCCAAAGGGGTTTTTGAGATTCTTCCATGGGTAATTTTCCAAATCTTATACTTATCATTTACCCTTATTTTCATATTCAATAAAACTTCAAATTCTTTATTTCAAAATAGGTTTTTTTTTTTTTGGGGGGGGGGGGGTTGCCAAAACAGCTGGAAATTAATTTTTCTTTAATTAGGACCTCGACGTTAACTCATTTTTTCTTGAATTTTCAGATATAGACTCCTATAAGTATGGAAAACATATTTTTGAAATAAAATGATGATTTTACACATTTTGTTTTTTAACCCATTTTAAGGTCCATTTTAAACCCATATTCATTACAATCAATATGAGTACCGTTGGCTTTTTTATGTTAGATATCATATTTGATACTTTGGTCATTTTTGGAAATGTTTTAAAGGATTTGAGCTTCCAATTGGGGATATGTGTAGTATTTGGATTTTCGAATCTTCGATTAAGGCAAGTTGAGATGAAGCTTGATTTTTTTCCAAAGTGTTTATGTGTTGTGTTATTTACTTGATTGTCGGTATGTTGTGATTCATTTAGATTATGGGTCCCTCTTAGATGACATAGCGATAATCTCTGCGGGTACCAAAGGCTTAATAACGGATTTTATTTAGTTTATTGCATTAGCTAGTTTGTCTTATTCCTTGTAGCTATCCTTAGAATAGATTGTAGTTAATAACTCAGGTTTGGATTATTATTATCAGATGCTTACTCTAGGGCTCTAGAACTTGTATAGCAACCTTTATTATGGTGATTGGGGTTTTGCTAATTCTAGGAGATATTTATGTTACTGCTGAAATAATAGAATGATCAAACCTTAGATAATGCCTCGAGTATTAATGTGATCATATTAGTTATTGAGGCTTAATGTATGAATGAGCTAGATTTTGGTAGTTTCAAAAAATTTAGTTATTGGGATTTGTATTTACTATGTTTCCATGTGGAAATTATGTGAAATATCTATGGACTTTAGTAATTATTTAGGTTCATATACCCATTTGGGAGATTAATCATCTATTATTATAGCGTTATACCGTGTGGGGGATAATATTGTTGTGTTTGATGACTTGAGATGATATTTGCTATACGTTACCCATGTGGGGGCTTATATGATATAATTGGCCTTTTAAGTGTATTTTGTGCCTTATTAGTTGACATAATGCCCGAGTAGGGGATTAAAATGATATTAATGATGCCTTACATGCATAATTGTTCCAATGGTACATTGCCTATATTAAATAGAGGATGGTTGATATATTGAGTATGTTCTAAGCTCACGTGTATATTTGATGAACGGATTTGAGATCTCTCTACTGGTTTTGTTATGAGCATTACATCCTTATATAATACATTTATTTATGAGGCATTGGTACCACTTTGGAAATATTGATTTTTAATAGAAATGTGACCTTCAATAAAACCCTTTGTTGAAATTCACGAGCCATAAAGGAGATATGAATATTGGGACTAGATTGGTTATTGAGATTGTATATGAATTGTGAACATGCATGGGTGTAATAACCCTTTCAGTCATTTTCTATAATTCCATTTATTTTCAGCATTTGAGCTTCTCCATAGTTTTCTTAAGTTATTTAAGAATTGTTGGGAACAATAGTTTGGTTATCAGGCAATTCGTTTGATTTTTGGAACCAATTCCTTGTTTAAAAGTCTTCGCTAGTTCAAAATGGCCACCGAGCGAAAACATTAGTACAACAATCTTGGATACAAATTTCAACCACACTAGTAGCAATGAAATATTAATTTTAGGCTAGGTAGATGTATGTTCAGGCCCCAATGCACCCGAGCTCATTTCGAACTATTGGTTGGAAATTTGAAAATTAGAAAGTATGGGTGTGGGACCCATATTTGGTCCAAATATCCTCAAATTAAAAATCTTTCTTCACCAATACATCAAGAGCACCAAATTTAGTTGGGTTACATAGTTTATTTGCAATAATCAGGCTCCAAATGAGTCCTGAGGCATTGGCCAAAACATGGAAAACTTCAAAGTTTAGCTATCATCTGCAATGGCGGACAATATCGCAATCGTGGTGTGTTCCCTATGCTGATCTCCCTTATATGAATGTAGCCCTCTAAGGGAAATCATTGTACCTCCTTACTTGCGAGTTCATAAATAGATCCCATGGCCATGATTTGAGCATTTTTATCTTCTCCCATGAGAGCCAAAAAACCTAAATTGTTAGAATAACTCAAAATTGAGTACTGTGGATAACTTAGGAGATTGTTTAACATCCATTAATGTAATTATCATCCAATATAAGGTAAGATTCCTTCAAATTCTTGGTGAATTTCTTTAGTTTTGACCCAAAAACTCAATATAGCTTAGGGAAAATTTTTAACCCCACATTAGCCTTGTTTTCACCTATTTCTATAGATTTATGATTCCTTGTTAATTATGAACATTCGTTTGACCATGGAATTGTGTTTTCCATATGTTAGACCCACTTGGGGTTTTTTTGTATTGTTTTTGGACCCGAAGAACAATAGTACAACATGGGAATCATTAGACTCGTATTGCTGAATAGATTACTATTTTGGTAGTGATATGGCATTTTGCAAGTTGTGAAGTGAAGATGGACTTGTGGTGAATGATGTACGATTTCATTATCCAACTTTGAGATAGGCTTATGTCTACTCTTCTCTTTAGATGATGTGTCATATATATTGCATGTGAATGTGAATGTTAGGCTTGATTATGATTAAAATAGCTTAGCCTTGATCATTAAATTTTGGGAATAAGATGACGTTTTTGTAATGCCCAGCATTTCGGGCTATAATATAGGCCATGATTCTGATGTGTTGATAAATCCCAAAGCCATAAAATCCTATGCCAATACGGCATGTTAATTATTTGTGTAGCATGTGAATCCATTCAAGCTTGAATTTAGACCATAGAGGTCCTTCAACTAAAGGACGAGTTAAAACTATTTCGATCGACTATGTTTTTGTGGATGTTGTAAAGTGTGTCAGCTTCCATCGCCCATAACTCTCTGTATATATCAAATTATGAGGCCTACTATGTTTCAAATGATAGGTCTTCGAGTTAGCTTTCGAACGATATCAATTTTTCTAAAATCCGACACCCGAGCAGGAAGTTATGGCCTTTCAAAGTTATATGTGTCACCTAACCAATCACCCATGGTCACTGGAAAGCATAGGCAATAGCCTAGGCGGCACATATGTAAACATAGGTGATAGCCTAGGTGGTGACTATGTAAAGATAGGCAATAGCATAGGCGGCACCTATGTAAACATAGGCAATGGGACGGGTGGCACCTATGTAAAGAATTCAAGTGACTTAAACACTCCGTTTTGGGGACAAAATGGTCCTTTTCCACCCTTACTTAGCCCTAAAACACGAAATTCAGTTTCAAGGATCCTGAAATATACCTTCATTCATCAAAAGTGCTCAAGGATTCTCCTTAGGGTTTCAAGATAGAAACCCAAGCAACTCGAGATTCAACTGGGGGTTTTAGGAACAAATTGCTTATTTGGAATCCTCTAAACGTAGGCTTCGAGAAGCATCTAATATTCATGGTAATCGAGGTACGTGGGGTTATCCAAAAATCTCATGGGTGTAGTTTTTATGAACATGCATGCTTTTAAATGGGGGTTTTCAATAAAATGCTAATAACTTGTTTCCAATATGATTTACAAGTCATTTTTCTTTATGTCATGGGAATTATTTACCTATATACTTGGTTAAAACCATGCATATGTGATTTGAGATTTTCCATGGAACTTTGATAAATATGAATGATAAATTACTTTCAAATTCCCATGGTAATGTCTTGATACCCCATATCATATTGTGACCAACAAAAGAGAGCATGAATTTGAAATAAATATTTTTCACCACCGGTAAATGATGAAGCACATTGGTTTTTACATGATTATGCATATGTGGAAGTGATATTGATGATTTGCAAGTCGGGTATGACGATACCCTACAGAATATGATATGTGACTGAATCAGATAAAATTTGAATACATTGATTTTACATGAGATAGATGGATGCCCGAAGAAGGCGTTTGGGTGTAAGGGCTCATCGCTGGAAAACGTGTTTGCCGACACGGAAATTTGGTACTAGGCGAAGTGATCTTGTGTACTTGACTTGATGTCATTCCTAAATTGGGACTATAGGTAGGAGCTCGAGCTAAGTGATATTAGGCACTACTATTGGGTTAAGACACCATGCTTCGTGGTCTTGTATGTCTCTCCCTCACTTATACTCTAATCTCGGTGGCAATCGAGGTTTGACAGTGGGTGTAAATTATATAGGGTATTCCACCTAGCTCATTTGTATTTCATAGTTGTTGAGAAACTATTGCATTACGCCCATGTGCTTTCAAATGATTTGATACGAAATTGCTTTATAATGGCTCTCAACTATATTTTGTAAAAATATTATGTTTTGTTTTGATATCTCTGCGTGCCAGTACTTTTGTGCTGACCCTCTCCCTTCTCCAATATCTCAGGTTCAGAGGCCCAGTCTAGGGGTCAAGAGAATCAGTAGATCATTCAGGCAGATTTTCAGTGAAAAGTGGTGAGCCTTGTATGTTTTAGAAGGTCTTATATCCTACAGTCCCTTTTTGTTGAATTTAGTTTTGGGGTCTACTGGGGGCCTTGTCCCAGTTTATATATAGTTACTTGACTCAGTCACTTGTTAGAGATTTTTGCAGACAGTTTTTTAGAGGTTGATTGATGTTGGGGGAAACTTATTTCCGCGTTATTGTTTCTTTTCATATTTATGACCATATTTCTGAATTATTGTGTTTCTTCCGCATTACTTTGATCATATGAATTAGGTGCATGATTACCAGATAGATAGGGGAGTTTTGGGCCTTCATGGTTTGAAATGTTCATCATGGCCAGGCCCTAGTTCGGGTCGTGACAAACTTGGTATCAAAGTACGGTTCATGGTCCCAGGATATCTAAAAAATCATGTTGGGTAGAGTCCTATTTATGGGTGTGTATCGTGCCACACTTATAAGCAGGAGGCTACTAGGCACTTAGGAAATGTTTCCCTTCATTGTCATTTAGTTCGTGCTTCAGAGTATGAACTTTCCACTAACCAATGATCACTTGTGCTTCAAAAACACAGTTATGCCTCCACGTCGTATCATCGATTAGAATGCTCAGGCAGATGAGGTCCGTCCTACCCATGGGACGCAGACCCAAAACAGAGCTCACACTTCAGAACTTGTCCCTACTCTAGAAGTCCCTCCAGTCCCGACCAGTCTGCCTCGGGCTCCACAGACTAATGTCAACCATCCCCCAACTACTCAGGGAGATATTTTAAATGCAGTATTCAGACATTCTATTCATATGTTGATACAGTTGGTAGCTAACCAGGCTCAATGATCGAAAGATGTTGGGTCTAGATCTGTTACGTCTCAGGTTACTAGGGTCGGACATTTCATGAAGATGAACCCACCTAAATTCATTAGCACAAAGGTGGAGAAAGATCCATAAGAGTTCATGGATGAAATGTAAAAGATCTTTTAGGTAATGCATGTGGATGAGGTTGAAGGGGTGGAACAAGCAACCTATCAACTCAAGGATGTTGCGAATCAGTGGTATGTCGACTGGGAAGATGAAAAAGGTGAGAGTGCTGAGCCCACAGTTTGGGGAAAATTTGTATAAGCTTTCCTTGATTGATTCTTTCCTATGGAGTTGAGAAAGACAAAAGCGGAAGAGTTTATGAATCTGAAGCAGGGCAGTATAAGTGTCCAGGAGTACACTTTGAAGTTTAATAAACTAGTCCGCTATGCACCATAGTTGACTAGTAATATGAGAGCCTGGATGAGGAAATTTGCATCTGGCCTTGCTGATAACCTAGTACTTTAGTGCCAGGGGGCTATGTTGGATAAGGAGTTAGACTTTGCTCGACTGATCGTGACTTTGCTCGACTGATCGTTCAAATACAGCAGGTAGAAGAGAAGAAAAAAAGATTGTTGAATCTAGAGAGAAAGAAAAATAGTCTAAGACAGCTAGATCTATGGACCAGCACCAAAGTCAACTGCAGAATGGTAACTGGGTAATAAGTGGTCGAAGAAGAAGATGTTTTGGAATAATACACAGTCAGTAGCTAACGCCCCAATGCCCAGACCACTGACAGACAGACAAACTCAAAGTTTTCAGACTCCTTATGGATCCAAAGCTCTAGGTACACAGTCTCAGGACAGTGTGGCCCAGAAACATCATACTTATCCATGGTGCAAGGTTTGTGGAAGGAATCATCAAAGGAAGTGCTGGTTTGAGGGGAGAAACTGCTATACATGTGGCAAAGTGGGTCACCTTCAGAGAGATAGTCTTTCCGCTGGAGGCAATGCGGGGAAGGCTAAGTCCCAAGCCGCCTCCACAGCTCCTCTTCCTAAGGGTGCTCCTTCAGCTGCCGGGAGCAATCGCAACCGGTTATATTCTTTGACTAATTTCCAGGAGGCGAAAGCTTCACCAGATGTTGTCACCGGTATGTTATGAATCTTTTCCGTGATGTTTATGTATTGCTTGACCCCAGGTCTACTTTATCTTATGTGAATCCTTATGTGGCTATTGGTTTAAGGTTTGATCTCGAAGTTATTGTAGAATGTTTCTCTGTGTCTACTCCTGTAGGTGATTCTTTCGTTGCTAGAAAGGTGTATAGAAATTGTGTCGTGTCTATTCCTAGCAGGGAAACTGTGGCAGACCTTATAGAACTTGATATGATAGATTTTGCTGCCATCCTTGGGATGGATTGGCTCCATTCGTGTTATGCCACCCTTCACTGCAGAACCTAAAAGGCTATTTTTTTTCGAATAAGACACCAATTGTATGGGCAGGGAGTTCTGTGGAACCTAGAGGTCACTTTATCTCTTATCTTCGAGATACCCCCTGATAGGGAGATAGATTTTGGCATTGATGTATTGTCAGACACTCATTCTATTTCTATTCCACCATATAGAATGTCTCCTGCGGAACTAAAGGAGTTAAAGGAACAGCTTGCAGACCTCAAAGGTTTTATTCGTCCTAGTTTTTCCCCATGGGGTGCACCCATGCCTTTCATGCGAAATAAGGATTGGTCCCTTCGTATATGCATAGACTATCGCCAGTTGAATAAGGTCATGATTAAAAATAAATATCTTCTTCCTAGGATTGACGACCTTTTTGACTATCTTCAGGATGCCAAGTATTTTTCAAAAATAGACCTTAGTTCGGGTTATCATCAGTTGAAAGTTAGGGAGTCAGACATTCCCAAGACAGCCTTTCAAACCCGATATGGTCACTACAAATTTTTAGTCATGTCCTTCGGGTTGACTAACGCCCCTGCACCGTATGAATAAAGTGTTCTATTAGTTTCTTGACTTGTTCATCATTCTATTTATAGATGATATTCTGATCTATTCTAAGAGTAAAGAGGATCATGCCAATCACCTCTAAATTATTCTTCAACCCTTAAGGATCATCAGCTGTATGCCAAATTTTCCAAGTGTCAATTCTGGTTAGATGTTATTTCCTTCCTGGGGCATATTCTGTCCAGTGAAGGGACAAGAGAGGATCCCTAGAAATTTAATGAAGTGAGAAAATGGCCCAAACCCACAGCTCCAACCGATATTTGGAGCTTCTTAGGTTTGTCGGGGTATTACAGAAGGTTCGTAGAGAGTTTTTCTTCCATAGCTGCTCTACTTACTAAACTGACTCAGAAAAAGATAAAGTTTGTATGGTCTGACTTATGTGAAAATAGTTTTGAGAAGTTGAAGGACAAGCTGACTCCTGCTCCTTTTTTAACCCTTACCGAGGGTGTAGATGATTTTGTGGTTTATTGTGATATGTCCCGTGTGGGACTTGGTTGTGTATTTATGCAGCGTGGTAAGGTGATATCTTATGCATCTAGGCAGTTAAAGGTGCATGAGCGCAATTACCCAACTCATGACTGGGAGTTAGCAGCCATGGTGTTTGCACTTAGAATCTGGAGGCACTATCTTTATGGAGTGCATGTTGATATTTATACTGACCATAAGAGTTTGTAGTATATTTTCTCAAAGAAAGAATTAAACCTCAGGTAGAGGCGTTGGATGGTGCTTTTGAAAGACTATGATATGAGTCTGCATTGCCATCCGAGCAAGGCAAATGTTGTAGCCGATGCCCTCAGCAGGTTGTCTATGGGCAGCCTTTCTCATGTAGAAGAAGGAAAGAAAGAGATGGTGAAGGATATTCACCGCCTTCCAAATCTGGAAGTGCGACTCTTAGATTCCAAAGATGGAGGGGTGATTTTTCATGAGTTAGCTAAGTCATCCCTTTGTGCTTAAGTTAAGGAGAAGCAGGTTGAAGATCCTATATTGATACAAATCAAGAAAGATGTGGGTCAACAAAAGGTTATGTCATTTGAAATTGGTGGTGATGGTATTCTAAGATTTCAGGGTAGGTTGTGTGTTCCGAATGTTGATGGGCTACAGGAAAGAATCCTTAATGAGGTGCACACTTCGAGGTATGTCATTCACCTAGGCCCTACTAAGATGTACCATGACCTGAAAACCTTGTATTGGTGGATTAACATGAGATGTGATGTAGCTTATTTTGTGTCCAAGTGTTTGAATTGTCAACAAGTGAAGGTAGAATACATGAGGGCAGGTGGTACTTCTCAAGAGATAGCCCTACCTTTATTGAAGTGGGAGATGATAAACATGGAATTTATTACTTGACTTCAAAGATCCCGAAACTAGTATGATTCTATATGGGTGATTATAGATCGGTTGACAAAGTCAGCCCACTTTTTACTTATGAGGACTATTTATTTGGGAGAGGGTTATCCTACGATTTATATTGATGAGATAGTTCAGTTGCATGGGGCACCAATGTCCATTATATCCGATAGAGGTACGCAGTTTTCTTCTCAGTTCTGGAGATCCTTTCAAAAGGGTTTAGGTACACAAGTAAATTTGAGCACAACCTTCCACCCTCAGACGGATGGGAAAGCTGAGCATACCATTCAGACCCTTGAGGATATGTTGAGGGCATGCGTTATTGATTTCAAAGGTATTTGGGTAGATCACCTGCGACTGGTTGAATTTGCTTACAATAACAGTTACTATGCCAGTATCAAGATGGTTCCTTTTGAGGCTTTGTATGGGAGGAGATATACGTCTCCGATAAAATGGTATAAAATGGGTGTGACTCAGTTGTATGGGCTTGATCTTGTTCATTAGGCGACGGAGAAAGTGAAGATCACTATAGAACGACTCAACACTGATCAGATTCGTCAAAAGTCCTGTGCCAATGTTCGAAGAAGAAAAATAGAGTTTGAAGTTGGTGATTGGGTGTTTCTCAAGGTTTCTCCGATGAAAGGAGTCATGCAGTTTGGAAAAAGGCGTAAATTGAGCCCTCGCTATGTAGGGCCATATCTAATTCTGAAAAAGATTGGAACAGTTGCTTATGAGCTAGAATTGCCTGCAAGTTTAGGTTCCATTCATCCGGTATTCCATGTATCCATGTTGAAGAAATGCAATGGAGATCATTCTCTGGTATTGCCAATAGAGGGTATCAAAGTGACAGACTCTTTGTCTTACGAAGAAGATCCCATTGAAATTTTAGATCGTCAAGTTCAAAAGCTAAGGAGCAAAGAGATAGCCTCAATAAAGGTACTGAGGAGGAATCCAAAAGTCGAAGAAGCAACTTGGGAGTCAGAAGATAACATGAGGATTAAATATCCCAATTTGTTTTCTTCGATGGAGGATGTGATAGAAGGTAATATTCCTATTTTTTCTCTCCTAGTCCTTTCATATTCTTGAAATCGTGTCTGTCTGTGTCCCGCATCATTATTTGGGGACGAATGATCCTAAGGGGGGATAATGTAATGCCCCATATTTCGGGCTAGAATATAGACCATGATTCTGATGTGCTGATAAATCCCGAAGCCATAAAATCCAATGCCAATATGGCATATTAATTATTTGTGTAGCATGCGAATCCATTCAAGCTTGAATTTAGACCATAGAGGTCCTTCAACTCAAGGACGAGTTGAAAATATTTCGATCGACTAAGTTTTAGTGGATGTTGTAATCTATGTCAGCTTCCATCAACCATAACTCTCTATATATGTCTAATTATGGAGACTATTATGTGTAAAATGATAGATCCTTGAGTTAGCTTTCTAATGATACTAATTTTGCTAAAATCCGACACCCGAGCAAGAAGTTATGGCCTTTCAAAGTTCTATGCGTCGCCTAAACAATCGCCCATGACCACTGGAAAGCATAGGGGATAGCCTAGGCAGCGCCTATGTAAACATAGTTGATATCCTAGTCGGCGCCTATGTAAAAATAGGCGATAGCCTAGGCGGCACCTATGTAAACATAGGAAGTGCGATGGGCGGCGCCTATGTAAAGAATTCAAGTGACTTAAACAGTCCGTTTTATGGACAAAATGGTCCTTTTCCACCCTTACTTAGCCCTAAAACACAAAATTCAGTTTCAAGGACCCTAAAATACACCTTCATTCATCAAAAGTGCTCAAGGATTCTCCTTAGGGTTTCAAGATAAAAACCCAAGCAACTCGAGATTCAACCGGGGGTTTTAGGAACAAATTGCATATTTGAAATCCTCTCAACGTAGGCTTCGAGAAGCATCTAATATTCATGGTAATCGAGGTATGTGGGGTTATCCAAAAATCTCATGGGTGTAGTTTTTATGAACATGCATGCTTTTAAATGGGGGGTTTTCAATCAAATTCTAATAACTTGTATTCAATATGATTTCTAAGTCATTTTTCTTTATGTCATGGGAATTGTTTGCCTATATACTTCAATGGTTGAAACCATGCATATGTGATTTGAGATTTTCCATGGAAGTTTGATAATTATGAATGATAAATTGCTTTCAAATTCCTATGATAATGTCTTGATACCCCATATCCTATTGTGACAAACAAAAGAGAGCCTGAATTTGAAATAACTATTGTTCACCACTGATAAATGATGAAGCACCTTGGTTTTTACATGATTATGTATAGGTGGAAGTGATATTGATGACTTGCAAGTCGGGTATGACGATACCCTACAAAATATGATATGTGATTGAATTAGATGAAATTTTAATACATTAATTTTACATGAGATAGGTGGATGCCCGAAGAAGGCATTTGAGTGAAAGGGCTCATCGCTGGAAAACATGTTTGCTAACACGGAAATTTTGTACCAGCCTAAGTGATCTTGTGTACTTGACTTTATGTTATTCCCAAATTGGGGCTATAAGTAGGAGC
Organism: Capsicum annuum; assembly: GCF_002878395.1. Lineage (NCBI taxonomy): Eukaryota > Viridiplantae > Streptophyta > Magnoliopsida > Solanales > Solanaceae > Capsicum > Capsicum annuum. The sequence continues at coordinate 111,075,808 of NC_061117.1, forward strand.
CCGAGCTAAGTGATCTTAGGCACTACTATTGATTCGAGACACCATGCTTCGTGGTCTTATGTGTCTCTCCCTTACTTATACTTTAATCTCGGCAGCAACCGAGGTTTGACAGTGGGTGTAAATTATATAGGGTATTCCACCTAGCTCAGTTGCATTTCATAGTTGTTGAGAAACTATTGCATTGCGCCCATGTGCTTTCAAATGATTTGATACGTAGTTACTTTATAATAGCTCTCAACTATATTTTGTAAGAATATTATGTTTTGTTTTGATATCTCTGTATGCCAGTACTTTTGTGCTGACCCTCTCCCTTCTCCAACCTCTCAGGTTCAGAGGCCCAGTCTAGGGGTCGAGAGAATCAGTAGATCATTTAGGCGGAGTTGTAGAGACAAGTGGTGAGCCTTCTATGTTTCGGAAGGTATTATGTCCTGCAGTCCCTTTTTCTTATATTTAGTTTTGGGGTCTACTGGGGGCCTTGTCCTAGTTTATATACAATTACTTGACTCAGTCATTTGTTAGAGATTTTTGCAGACAGTTGTTTAGAGATTGATTGATATTGGGGGAAGCTTATTTCCCCGTTATTGTTTCTTTTCATATTTATGATCATGTTTTCGAATTATCGTGTTTCTTCTGCATTACTTTGATCATATGAATTAGGTGCATGATTACTAGACAGATAGGGGTGTTTCGGGCCTTTATGGTTTGAAATTCTCATCATGGCCAGGACCTAGTTTGGGTCGTGACAAACTTAGTATCAAAGCATGGTTCATGGTCCTCGGGTGTCTGCCAAATCACATCGGGTAGAGTCCTGTTTATGGGTGTGTAGCGCGCCACACTTATAATAAAGGAGGCTAATAGGGGTTTAGGAAATGTTTCCCTTCTTTGTCATTTAGTTCGTGCTTCAGAGTCTGAACTGTCCCCTAACTAATGATCACTTGTGTTTCAGAAACACAGTTATGCTTCCATGTCGTATCATCGATCAGAATGCTTAGGCGGATGAGGTCCGTCCCACCCATAGGATGCGAACCCATAACAGAGCTCACACTCCCAAACTTGTCCCTACTCCGGGAGTCACTCCAGTCCCGACCAGTCTGCCTCGTGCTTCGTAGACTAAGGTCAACCGTCCCCCAACTTTTTAGGGTGATATTTTAAATTCAAAATTCAGACATTCTATTCATATGTTGACACAGTTGCTAACTAACCAGGCTCAACGATCAGAAGATGTTGGGTCTGCATCTATTACGTTTCAAGCTACTAGGGTCGGATATTTCATGAAGATGAACCCACCTAAGTTCACTGGCACCAAAGTGGAGGAAGATCCACAAGAGTTTATGGATTAGTTGGAAAAGATCTTTAAGTTAATGTACTTGGATGAGGTTGAAAGGGTGGAACTAGTAACCTATCAACTCAAGGATGTTTCGAATAAGTGGTATACCGTCTGGGAAGATAAAATAAGTGAGAGTGCTGAGCCCACAGTTTGGGGCAAATTTGTGGAAGTTTTCCTTGATCGATTCTTTCCTCTAGAGTTGTAGGAGACCAAAGCGGAAGAGTTTATCAATCTGAAGTAGGGCAGTATGAGCGTCCAGGAGTACACTTTGAAGTTTAATAAACTAGCCCTCTATGCACCAGAGTTGACTAGTAACATGAGAACCCGGATAAGAAAATTTGCATCTGGCCTTGCTGATAACTTGGTACTTGAGTGCCAGGGGGCTATGTTGAATAAGGAGTTAGACTTTTCTCGACTGACCATTTATATGCAGCAGGTGGAAAAGAAGAAGAAAAAGATTGTTGAATCTAGAGAGAAAGAAAGATAAGCAAAGAGAGCTAGATCTATGAACCAGCACCAGAGTCAGCAGTAGAGTGGTAACTGGGGTAATAAGTGGTCAAAGAAAAGGAAGTTTTGGAATAATGCACAGTCAGAAGCCAGCGCCCCAAGACCCAGACCACCAACAGATAGACAAACTCATATTTTTCAGACTACTCATGGATCCAAAGCTCTAGGTACACAATATTAGGGTAGTGTGGCCCAGTAGCATCGTACTTATCCGCAATGCGAGGTTTGCGGAAGGAATCATATAGGGAAGTTCTGGTTCGAGGGGAGAAACTGCTATACTTGTGGCAAAGTGGATCATCTTCAGAGAGATTGTACTTCTGCTAGAGCCAATGCGGGGAAGGGTGGGGGGACGGCTAAGTCCCAAGCCGCCTCCACAGCTCCTCTTCCAAAGGTTGCCCCTTTAGCTGCTGAGAGCTGTCGTAATCGGTTATATTTTTTGACTAACCGCCAGGAGGCGGAAGCTTCACCAGATGTTGTCACCGGTATGTTATGAATTTTTTTTTGTGATGTTTATGTATTGTTGTACCCCAGGTTTACTTTATCTTATGTGACCCCTTATGTGGCTATTGGTTTCGGGTTTAAGCCCGAAGTTATTGTAGAACCCTTCCCTATTTCTACTCCTGTAGGTGATTTTATTGTTGCTAGAAGGGTGTATAGAAATTGTGCCGTGTCTATTCATAGTATGGAAACTGTGTTAGAACGTATAGAACTTGATATGATAGATTTTGATGCCATCCTTGGGATCGACTGGCTCCATTCGTGTTATGCCACCATTGACTGCAGAACCCAAAATGTCACTTTTTCTTTTTTGAATAAGACACCAATTGTATGGGCAGGGAGTTCCATGTAACCTAGAGGTCACTTTATCTCTTATCTTCGAGCCTGGAAGCTTATCTCTAAAGGTTGTATGTACCATCTAATCCGCGTAAAGGATTCAAAAATTGAAAATCTTCCTCTGTTGTTAGTCCCTGTAGTAAATGAATTCCCAGAAGTCTTTCCCGAGGATCTCCTAGGGATACCCCCTGATAGGGATTTAGATTTTGGCATTGATGTATTGCCAGACACTCATCCTATTTCTATTCTACCATATAGAATGGCTCCCAAAAAACTGAAGGAGTTAAAGGAATAGCTTGCAGACCTCCTAGACAAAGGTTTTATTCTTCCTAATGTTTCCCCATGGGGTGCACCCGTGCTCTTCATGCGAAAGAAGGATGGTTCCTTTCGGATGTGCATAGACTACCACCAGTTGAATAAGGTCACAATTAAAAATAAATATCCTCTACCTAGGATTGGCGACCTTTTTGAACAACTTCATGGTGCCAAGTATTTTTCAAAAATAGACCTTCGTTCGGGTTATCATCAGTTGAAAGTTAGGGAGTCAGATGTTCCCAAGACAACCTTCCAAACCCGATATGGTCACTATGAATTTTTAGTCATGTCCTTTGGGTTGACTAACGCCCTTGCAACCTTCATGGATCTTATGAATAGAGTGTTCGGTCAGTTTCTTGACTTGTTCGTCATTATATTTATTGATAATATTCTGATCTATTCTAAGAGTAAAGAGGATCACTCCAATCACCTCCAAATTATTCTTCAGACCCTTAAGGATTATCAGCTGTATGCCAAATTTTCTAAGTGTCAATTTTGGTTAGACGCTATTGCCTTCCTGGGGCATATTGTGTCCAGTGACGGGATAAGAGTGGATCCCCAAAAAGTTAAAGCTGTGAGAAAATGACCCAGACCCATGACTCCAATCGATATTCGGAGCTTCTTAGGTTTGGTGGGGTATTACAAAAGGTTCGTAGAGAGTTTTTCTTCCATTGCTGCTCTGCTTACTAAGGGTGTAGATGATTTTGTGGTTTATTGTGATGTGTCCCGTGAGAGACTTAGTTGTGTATTGATGCAGCGTGGTAAGGTGATAGCTTATGCATCTAGGCAGTTAAAGATGCATGAGCACAATTACTCTATTCATGAGTTGGAGTTAGCAGTCGTGGTGTTTACACTTAGAATCTGGAGGCACTATCTCTATGGAGTGCATGTTGATATTTATATTGACCATAAGAGTTTGCAGTATGTTTTCTCACAGAAATAATTGAACCTCCGATAGAGGCATTGGATGGAGCTTTTGAAAGACTATGATATAAGTTTGCATTACCATCCGGGCAAGGAAAATATTGTAGCCGACGCCCTCAGCAGGTTGGCTATGGGCAGCCTTTCTCATGTAGAAGAAGGAAAAAAATTAGATGGTGAAGGATATTCACCACCTTGCAAATCTGGAAGTGGGACTCTTAGATTCTAAAGATGGAAGGGTGATTGCTCATAAGTTAGCTAAGTCATCCCTTTGTGTTGAAGTTAAGGAGAAGAAGGTTGAAGATCCCATCTTGATGCAAATGAAGAAAGATGTGGGTCAACAAAAGGTTATGTCGTTTGAAATTGGTGGTGATAGTATTCTAAGATTTTAGGGTAGGTTGTGCGTTCCGAATGTTGATGAGCTGCGGGAAAGAATCCTTAATAAGGTGTGCGCTTCGAGGTATGTCGTTAACCAGTCTCTACTAAGATGTACCATGATCTGAAAACCTTGTATTGGTGGAATAACATGAAACATGATGTAGCTAATTTTGTGTCCAAGTGTTTGAACTGTCAACAAGTGAACGTAGAACACATGAGGCTAGGTGGTACTTCCCAAGAGATAGCCCTGCCTTTATGGAAGTGGTAGATGATAAATATGGTCTTTATTATAGGACTTTTGAGATCCTGAAACCAGTATAATTCTATATGGGTGATTGTAGATCGGTTGACAAAGTCATCCCACTTTTTGCCCGGGAGGACTAATTATTCGGGAGAGGGTTATAGTAAGATTTACATTGACGAGATTGTTCGGTTGCATGGGGAATCGGTGTCCATTACATCCGATAGAGGTACACAATTTTCATCTCAGTTCTGGAGATCTTTTCTGAATGGTTTAGGTACACAAGTAAATTTAAGCACGACTTTCCACCCTCAAACGGATGGGCAAGCTGAGCGTACCATTCGGACCTTCGCGGATATGTTGTGGGCATGCGTCATTGATTTCAAAGGTATTTGGTAGATCAACTGCCACTAGTTGAATTTGCTTACAATAACAGTTACCATGCCAGGATCAAGATGGCTCCTTTTAAGGCTTTGTATGGGAGGTGATGGAGGTCTTCGATAGAATGGTATGAAATTGGTGAGACTCAATTGTGTGGGCCTGATCTTGTTCATCAGGCAATAGAGAAAGTGAAGTTCATTAGAGAATGACTCAAGACTACTTAGAGTCTTTAGAAGTCCTATGCCGATGTTCGGAGAAGAAAACTAGAGTTTGAAGTTGGTAATTGGGTGTTACTCAAGGTTTGTCCTATGAAAGAAGTCGTGCGGTTTGGAAAAAGGGGTAAATTGAGCCCTCACTATGTAGGGCCATATCAGATTCTGAAAAAGATTGGTACAGTTGCTTGTGAGCTAGAATTAACTGCAAGTTTGGGTTCCGTTCATCCGGTATTCCTTGTATCCATGTTGAAGAAATGCATTACAGATAATTCTCTTGTATTACCAGTAGAGGGTATCAAAGTGACAGACTCCTTGTCTTACGAAGAAGAGCCCGTTGAAATTTTAGATGGCCAAGTTCGAAAGCTGAAGAGCAAAGAGATAGCCTTAGTAAAGGTACTGTGGAGGAATCAAAAAGTCGAAGAAGCAACTTGGGAGTCATAAGATGACATGATGATTAAATATCCCTATTTGTTTTCTTTGATGGAGGATGTGATAGAAGGTACTATGCCTATCTTATCTTTCCTAGTCCTTTATTATGCTTGAAATCATGTCTGTCTGTGTCCCGCATCATCATTTGGGGATGAATGATCCTAAGGGGGATAATGTAATGCCCCACATTTCGGGCTACAATATAGACCATGATTCTGATGTGTTGATAAATCCCGAAGAGATAAAATCCTATGCCTATATGGCATGTTAATTATTTTTGTAGCATGTGAATCCATTCAAGCTTGAATTTAGACCATATAGGTCCTTCAACTCAAGGACAAGTTAAAACTATTTCGATTGACTAAGTTTTAGTGGATGTTGTAACATGTGTCAGATTCCATTGATCATAACTCTCTGTATATGTCGAATTAATGATCCTACTATGTGTCAAATAATAGGTCTTTAAGTTAGCTTTCCAACGATACCAATTTTGCTAAAATTCGACACCCGAGCAAGAAGTTATGGCCTTTTAAAGTGATATGCATCGCCTAACCAATCACCAATGTCCACTGAAAAGCATAGGCGATAGCCTAGGCGGTGCCTATGTAAACATAGGCTATAGCCTAGGCGGCGCCTATGTAAACATAAGCGATAGCCTAGGCGGCGCCTATGTAAACATAGGCAATGGGATGGGTGGAGCCTATGTAAACATAGGCAATGGGATGAGCGGCGCCTATGTAAAGAAATCAAGTGACTTAAATACTCTGTTTTGGGGACAAAATGGTCCTTTTCCACCTTTACTTACCCCTAAAACACGAAATTCAGTTTCAAGGACCCCAAAATACACCTTCATTCATCAAAAATGCTCAAAGATTCTCCTTAGGGTTTAAAGATAAAAACCCAAGCAACTCGTGATTCAACCGGGGGTTTTAGGAACAAATTGTATATTTGGAATCCTCTCAACGTAGGCTTTGAGAAACATCTAATATTCGTGGTAATCGAGGTACGTGGGGTTATCCAAAAATCTCATGGGTGCAGTTTTTATGAACATGTATGCTTTTAAATGGGGTTTTCAATCAAATGCTAAAACTTGTTTTCAATATGATTTCAAAGTCATTTTTCTTAATGTCATGGGAATTGTTTTCCTATATACTTCAATGGTTGAAATCATGCATATGTGATTTGAGATTTTTCATGGAAGTTTGATAAATATGAATGACAAATTGTCTTTAAATTCCCATGATAATGTTTTGATACCCCATATCATATTGTGACCAATAAAAGAGAGCATAAATTTGAAATAAATATTGTTCAACACTGGTAAATGATGAAGCAGCTTGGTTTTTACATGATTATGCATATGTAGAAGTGATATTGATGACTTACAAGTCTGGTATCATGATACCCTACAAAATATGATATGTGATTGAATCAGATAAAATTTGAATGCATTGATTTTACATGAGATAGGTGGATGCCCGAAGAAGGCATTTGAGTGTAAGGGCTCATCGCTGGAAAATGTGTTTGCCGACATGGAAATTTCTTACCAGGCTAAGTGATCTTATGTACTTGACTTTATTTCATTCCCAAATTGGGACTATAGGTAGGAGCCCAGGCTAAGTGCTCTTGGGCACTACTATTGGGTCGAGACACCATGCTTCGTGCTCATGTATGTCTCTCCCTCACTTATACTCTAATCTCGGTGGCAATCGAGGTTTGATAATGGTTGTAAATTATGTAGGGTATTCCACCTAACTCAGTTGCATTTCATAGTTGTTGAGAAACTATTGTATTACGGCTTTGTTCTTTCAAATGATTTGATACGAAATTGCTTTATAATGGCTCTCAACTATATTTTGTAAAAATATTATGTTTTGTTTTGATATCTCTGCATGCCAGTACTTTTGTGCTGACCCCCTCCCCTCTCTAACCTCTCAGGTTCAGAGGCCCAGTCTAGGGGTCAAGAGAATCAGTAGATCATTCAGGCAGAGTTGCAGAGACAAGTGGTAAGCCTTTTATGTTTCGGATGGTCTTATGTCCTGCAGTCCCTTTTTCTTATATTTAGTTTTGGGGTCTACTAGGGGCTTTGTCCTAGTTTATATATAGTTACTTGACTCAGTCATTTATTAGAGATTTTCGCAGACAGTTGTTTAGATGTTGATTGATATTGGGGGAAACTTATTTCCCCGTTATTGTTTCTTTTCATATTTATGACCTTGTTTCCGAATTATTGTGTTTCTTCCGCATTACTTTGATCATATGAATTAGGTGCATGATTACCAGAGAGATAAAGGTGTTTCAGGCCTTTATGGTTCAAAATGCTCATCACGGCCAGCCCCTGGTTCAGGTCGTGACAGTTTTTGACCCGTAAGTTGAAATATGTAATACCCATTTTAGAATCTCATTCCCTTCTCCCTAGATTGGACTAATTTGTTTCTTGGATATAGTATAATGCTTGGTTTGGAATGTATTTTAAGTGTGGAATCATGATAAGTATGTTTAACCTTGGTTGTGCTATTCTAGTGGTTGTGAAATCATACTTTGTATAGAGTTGACTTGAATGCCCATATTTTTAGACGAGGTACCAATCTTATGAGTGGTTATGTCTTACTTGACATCCAGAATTTGAACTAAATACCTTAGCCTAGTTTAAGGAATATTTTTTCTAAACATGGAAATTGAGGATTAGAAGTGAGGTTGTCTAGCCCACTTAGGCCAAGACTTGTGTTAGTCTTGGTAATTTAGTTGTAGATGCAAGGCTTAGTTGAGACTATTGTACCTTTAGAATAAGTTTACTTTATGGCTTAGTTAATTGTTATAGTATTTTCCTCGGATAATGATTAAATGGCTAATGGCTATGATTTCCTTATAAAAATGATATTTGGCCTATAGAAATGATGTTTCCACTTATATATGATAGTTGGCCTATAAAGATGGTATTTCTCATAGTCATGATATATGGCCTATTGAAAGGAGATGCCTACTAGATGTTATATGATCACAAATAAGCTTTATGGCTTACATATATGCCTTTTATTTAGGGTATGACTTATAAATACTAGATGGCTTACCAATATGATTATTGATATGAGTTTTGGATATGTATGTTGGGCTAATGCCATAATTCTGATGTTGTGACTATTCCAGACACATTATTGGGCCAAAGTCCTTGTTATGATATGAGTAGGATACTTAGGAAGTAAATATCCTTGTAAATGGTACAGTTGTAGTTTATGAATATATGAACACTTATATACATACCTCTCTGATATGGAATGAAAGAAAATGCAATATGATATTATGATTCAAATATTTGAATACAGGTGATGGCATGCATAGATTCGGTAAGTCCATGATTGATGCATCGATGATTATACGATTCTAATTATATTATAACCTTATTATTGTTGCCATTAACTAAGGACTAAAGCCTACTTTCTACCATAAGATGGGTTTTTTATCAATAATAAATGTCGAACTTAATGACTAATTTATAATAATAAAAGAGGTTAACAACAATGATTTAAAGATTTGACCAAGGTATATTCCAGTCCATGACTTGATGCTCCTATTTACTCCTATTGTGAGATATTTTGACCTTTTCTACACCTTATAATGATTTAGCCCCAAAGTTCACTTCTGGCCCCAAATTTAAAATTTACACTCTACAAGCCACGGATCGAGTCTTTTCACCTATTATAATATATACTTATTAGTGATATGACATTGATACTTAAAGATGAATTATGGAAATACACTCCCTCTTGCTTCTCTTCTCATGATCATTTACTTTAGCCATTGTGGGGCTTGCTATTCACTTTAGCCCTTGTAGGGCTTGCTATTTACATTATCCCTCATGGGGCTTAATATTTACTTTAGCCCTCACAGAGCTTGTCATTTACTTTAGCCATCACGAGGCTTGTAATTTACTTTAGCCCTCATAGGGCTCACACTTTGTTATTGATATTGAGTTAGATATTATGATGATATGATATGTGCAGCAAGCCCAGCAGATATTATGATGATGTTATAATGTTCGCAAAGGCTAGAGGATATTATGATAACATGATAATGCCTAACAAGGCCAAAGAATATTATTATGTGTGATGTTGCTCGGCAAGGTCAGAGGATATTATAATGATATGATAATGACCGACAAGGCCAGAGGATATTATGATGATGATATTGATACACAACAAGGCCAGAGGATGATTATGATAAGGATAAGGATAATTATGATGGTTATGATTATGATTATTGTTATGGCTAAATGAATTCTGTTGCATTCATACTTGCATGCATATCGCCTATCACCACTATGTGCCTATGTCTATCAGTCATGATAAGATAGTTATATAGTTATGGGTTATGATTATTTCTTTTATTATTATATACTGATTGAACCATCTGAGCTTGAGGCAGTGGGGGGTTTTCATAGGCTTGGTTAGGTATTTGGTTGGTTAGGATAGTCAGTTACTTGCAATGTTATTAATATTGTTATTATCAATATTATGATTATTATTATGCCTAGCTTATGACAGATTGGTCATTCATTTGGTATCGAGACTTGAAGTATGATTCTGGGTTCTACTAACTTATGACTTCATGATTATGCATGATTAATTCATGATGAGACAAATGGATTAAAACCCCTAAGCATTATAGTATTAAATCCTTATAGGATTATACCGAAGCCTTAAAATGAGGACATGATTATGTAGCTTATGCCTAAGTTTAACTCATATCTATATGAATATAATTATATCTAGATTTATGTAGCTATGTTATTACCATATATCCCTTTCGTGAGTTGTTCATATCATATATTCATTTGTTGGCCTTGTATATTTCTATATATATATATATATCCTTCTATCACCCTTTTGTTCATATATTGGCTGGGGATATAAAATATGGTATTGATATTCATGAATATGGATTGTATTGAATAGTTCATCCTTGGTACTTCTTTAGTCATATTATGTTAGATTCCTGGACATGAAAATGATAGTGGTTCTTCATATTTAATTTTCTTGTTATATGATTTATGGACTCTTGGGTGTAGTATCCATTTTGTCTGTAGGTTATATATATCTTCTTTATCCTAGGAACTCAATTGATAGTTTTCTATTGAGTACCATTTGTTTGGTACTCAAACTACACTTCTTTAGCCTGCAGATCATAGTATGCGTTAGTGCCATGGTGTCCACATTATGCAGAGTAGCCATATTTTGGAGACTTAGAGTGAGATCCTAACCTTGGAAGTATTACTTACCTCTTTCTTATTTACTAGAATTGTCTTCATGTTGTATTCAATGATAAGTTGTAACAGTGTAATTCTCTTTGTATTTCATTCTTGTACTCTTGTTAAATTAGGAGCTCTTGTACTAATACCACCGGGTCTGGGGATTATAATGTGTAATTGCTTTATTATTAATCTATTCCAAAATTCTTGTCTTTATATATTTGGTAGTCCATTACTAGCCATTCTAGACTACAAGTTTGGCTTTCCTACTGGTGGGTAATAGTAAGTCTCATCATGACCTAAGAAATTGGGTCGTGACAAATTAGTATTATAGACTAGGCTTCGCCGATGTTTAGTACAAGAGATAAGTGTTAATAAAGTCTTGCGGATTAGTTCAGAGATGTCTATGACCTATATTTGGGAGGCTACAGTGATATTCTTAGGAAATTCACTTCTTGACTCCTTATTGTGTGTCCGCTTTACTATGAACCTTAAACATATTCTTTGACTCGACTCTGTCCCTAATGAATGATGTAAGATAATCAGAAGATGCAGTTGAGACTTCGACACACATTTCTAGAGTTTCAACACAACATCAAACCAAAGAGTAAGAGATAGATATCAAAGATTTCAATGTCATCCAAAAAGGATTTGGGGCCAGTTTAGGCTCCAGTTGAACTCATGGCTACTTCAGCCCATTGAGTTTCAACATTGGTGATCTAAGTTATGATCAAAGATCCATCTTAGTTGTGGATAGCATTAAAGCCATAGAGCAAATCTTAGAGAAAAGTTGGGTCTATTGGTGTTTATCAGGGTTCTTTTCCAGGTTTTTAGTATGAGATTAAGTTTCTCAAACGGGCTAAATTTATTTTGATAACATATTGTTTGTGCCATACATTATTGCATGGATGTGTTAAAGGACTAGTATTGTTACTCCATTTGGAATCAGAGCACTTTATAGTAGCTGGTTCATTCTTATCTCAGATTGATGATTATGCGAGGGCAATTAACAGAGCATGTACTAAGACTTATGGAAGTGGTGACAAGGGTCCCTACTATTAGTATAGTGTTAATGGTATTTCATCTATGAGTGAGGATTCTTTTGATAGAGGTCAGTTTCACTCACAATCTATCTACTCTATGTAGGTAGTACTTTTGACTATAAGTAGTTCTCAAGTTAGTCAAGATGATCATAGTAAGAAGACTTCCCATAAGACCTTATGGAGTTTTAGGTTGGTTCTTCAGGATATGACAGTCATTCTGGATTATGAGATGCTATATCTCAAAGCATTCTATGATCTTGTTTTTATAGTATCGTCATGAGATACTAGTTTAGAGTGTGATCTAGATATAATTTAGTTGATCAACATGTTAAAATGTATCGCCCCTCCAACATAGAGTTCCTGATAAAGGCTATGATTGCGAGAAGGATGGGCACTATATTAAAGTTGATGTCAATATCAGTTGGCTAGCCATTTGGGCTTAGTTTGTGTTCTCTTCTGGATTAGAGCTTCAAGGGTTATCACTTCTGCCAAGAGATTAGTTACTGGTCTAGAGAGTCTCCCGACATGAGATCCCTAGTCGCTTCAGCTCATTCTGATCAGCTCTATGATTTTGTGGTATCTTCAATTAGAGATAGTGTGTGTGGCACCTCAGTCGATGATTTAGCTGGTCGGTTCAAGTTTTGACTCATTCAGATATACTCTTTCTATGCCCATCAAGCATGCGATTGTGAATTTCACCATGATAGATGTACTTTTATTTCCTACATATATCTTTTACTATATGTGTTGGTGTTTTATACATATTAATTATTATATGACTTGTGGAGTTTTAATTGGTTATTATATGCCTTATTAAATTCATGATTGTGTTACTACTCCATGGTTTAGTTATTTTAGTAGTAGATGGAGAAGATTCGTGTTGATATTTTCTCCCTATGAGTGTAGCTTTTGGGTTTGAGTCCTTATTTATCTATGAACTTTGCCCTTATTATGTCCCTTGAGTGGTACATGATATTTATGTTTATTTTGGTATCACCTATTCATTATATTAATGTTGATATTTCTTTTGTTATTGCTACAATTGCTTGAGGTTATTGATATTATTTGATATTATTACTTTATGTAATTAATCTTTGTTGGGTAGCTATATAGAATAGTGTTATCTACTTAGAATTTCATTTTCTTTGTTATTTTTTTTGGTGGCTTGAGTAGATATAGCGCGGTTTGATGTTTTATTTCCCATAGCATAGCGAGATTGATTGTTTCCCTCTTGGATAGTTATGTTAGATTGATTCAGGTATTTATTATAGTATTAAAGGTAAGTTGACCTTCTGTGGTTCTGTATGGTTCTAGAGATGTCAATTTAGGTATATTGCCTATCTCGAGTTAGAGATTCTTAGAATTGCCTTCTGGGTATTGAAGGTTTTTTCTTTGGCTATCCTTTTCCTATATATCCTATTTGTGAGATTGACTAGCTTGAGATCTATTCTTCAGTTGTCATTATTTCATCGCCTGACATTAGTTTTAATATTGAAATTGATATATCATGGATTTATCTCATAGGGTTGTTGGGTTCATTCCCCTGTTATGGGTTTGCCTTGTTATTAGTGTAGAGATTGGATGCTTATTTCTTGCTCTTTCATGCATTTGTTTAGTTAAGTTAGAAAGTTAGAGACAAGTTACATTTCCCGTGATCACTTCTTAAGTTAGTAGTGTGAAAATGCTTTATCTTGAGTTGTTTATATTCTGGTGGTGATATTGACTTTGACCTTGGTTTTGAGATTGTTATATTTCTTTTTGAATAATGTAATTTTTGGCCGGATCAATTGTTGATTGTCTTACTTTGGTGGATTTAGAAAACCCCCATTTTAGAGTTTGTTCGGCCTAATGAGGCTTGGTGGAGTGATTTAACTCGATGATTTGTGCTTATGGCTATTCTTTGTCGAGAGAGTGTATTGGACTGATTAGTTTCAATTGGAGTTGTAAGTCTCTAAGTTGCTAGAGTTTTTCCATTGCTAATATGGTTTGCAGCCTTTGGGAGTTTTGAATATGTTTTGATAGTTCATGCCCTCCAACAATTATAGAGTGGGTTATTTGCATATTCAGCCAGTGATTTAGCCTTTAGCAGGATTTCAGTTTGATGACTACATTTTGTGCCCTCTAGATGATATAAAGTTAGATGTCATGTTTTCAGTCAATGGTTTATCTCGGTGGTGATTTTTCTCTTTAGCTATGAATTGATTGTGGATTGGTATGATTTAGCTTGGATTATCCCAGTTTGATCAGCTTCAGTTCTTCTAGCTCTCTGTGATAAGATTATACGGATGAGACTCGAGTAACTCTTTCTTCTAGTTTGGATTTTATAGCAAGTATGGATTTCTAAGGGAAATGTATATTTAGATTAAGAGTCGATGGTATGACTCATGCCTTGGGTTGGTTTTGTCTTGGATAAGCCTTGGCTTGATTTTTGTGGGTATCAAGATGGTATTAGTGTGTTGATTCTTAGATTTGTGTGCGTCGGCCTTTTCAGTTCAGTTGGAGGCCAGTTAGCGGTTGAAGTTGAGTCTACTCTTCTCTATAGATAGTGTGTGAAATATATATTGTGTGTTAATGTGAATATTAGGCTTGATTATGATTAGAATAAATTAGCCTTGAATATTGAAGTTTGGGAATTAGATGAGGGTTTTGACCTGTAAGTTGAAATATGTAATACCCCTTTTAGAATCTCGTTTCCTTCTCCTTAGATTGGACAAATTTGTAGCATGGATATGATATAATGCTTTCTTGGGGATGTGGTTTAAGTGTGGAATCATGGTTAGCATGATTAATCTTATAGGGCTAGTCTAGTGGCCGTGAAAGTCTACTTTGGGTAGAATTGACTTCAATGTCCATGTTGTTAGGCGAGGTTCATATTTTAGGATTGGTTATGGCTTACTTGACATCCAGAAGTTGAACAAGATACCTTAGCCTAGTTAGAGGGATAGTTTTTCTAAACATGGAAATCAAGAATTAGATGTTGGGTTGTCCAGCCTACTTAGGCCAAGATTTGTGTTAGCCTTGGGAATTTAGTTTTGTATGATAGGCTTAGTTGAAATTATTGAGCCTTTAGAATAAGTTTTCTTTGTGGCTTCGTGAATTGTGATAGTACTTACCCCGAATAATGATTAAATGGCTTATGGCCATGATTTTCTTATTGAAATGATATTGGGCCTATAGAGATGATGTTTCCTTTTAGATATGATAGATGTCCTATAGAGATGGTATTCCTCATAGTTATTATGTATGACCTATAGATAGGAGATGCCTCTATAGTGACCCTTCAGGTCTTTTTCTATATTCCTTCTTATTTTCTCCATTAGAGCTTTCCTATAGTTGTCCCAAGCCATTTCTGACATCCTGGATTTAATAGTTTGGTTACCTGGCAGTTCGTTTGGTTTTTAGAATCATGTACCCATTTAGATGTCTTAGTTGGTTCCAAATGGACACCGAGTGAAAACTTCAGTAAAACAACATCGAATGCGAAATTCGACTTCTCAATGCATCCAAAATGCAAAATCTATATGTTTGCATATCTCATTTTTCAATATTGGAATCCGAATGCATCCCAAAGCTTTAGTCAAAACATGGAATCAAATTTCAAGTTTCAACCATCGTCTAATGCCGAGGTACCTCAATCGCGTGAGGAGTGGTGTGATCACAATGGGCACGATTGGAATGTACTGGGGTTGCGCAATCGCTGCTCCTGAGGACTGGAATCGTCCATATAAAAGCCCTCTTTTGGCCAAAATTTGGTCATTTCTTCATTGTCTTGAGCCCTTAAAATCCTAATAGAGAGAGTAGTCTATAAAGTGTGTGTTGGGTGTTAATTGAGAGCTTGAATAAATTGTTTTTTCATGATTAGCATCAAATCTAAGGTAAGATTTCTTTTATTTTAGTGTTATATTCTTGATTTCTAGACCCAAAACCTCAAATGGATTGAGGCTTGATTTTACCCCCAAATATGGTTGTTTTGCACAAATTTCTTCAGGGTTACAACTCCTTAATGTTATTTGAACAATGGATTGGTCTCGGAAACTAATTTTTTATATGTGGAACCCACTTGGGGGTTTTTGTGTCATCTTGGACCCAAAGCATAATGGTACAATATGGATGTTGTTATTCTCATAATAATGCATAGATCATGTTGTTGATAGCTTGGCTTGTGGAATAAGCTTCGAGAAAAGGGAAAACGAAGATTGTTGGTTTGTGAGCATTCAGACTCGAGGTAGGTTAGGCTTACTTTTAGTTAGATTGAGCTTTATTGCAGTATAATTATGATATCTTGATATGATTGGGTGGGGTCTTATATTTTGAAATGGTAAATATTAATGTTTGGGATTAGTCGAATCATTTGGCTATTGAGCTTTTTAAGTGTGATATTTGACTTAGTCTAGAACTTGGCTAGTTGGACTTATTTTCTTAATAGAAGAGTGAGAATGCCCTAGTTAGATGAGAGCAACCTTGTTCACTCACCTTATTAGTATGTTGGCCTAGTTTGTAAAGTTGTAAATGACTTTAGGTGCTTGGATGACTTAAGAGTAATAATCTAGGAAGAATTATCCTGTAGAACTAGTGTGGATTAGTAAGCCCTTAAGGCATGAGTTAGTTGACTTTGCCTAATTCCTGGTAGAATTTAGACTTGTAAAAGAGAATTTGGGGATTATTAGAAGCGAAACTTGACCCGTCTTGAGCTTGAACAATGTAACTTCTTTAGTGACCTTGATATGTAATGATATCCTAGATTATGATTTTAGTGATATAATGGCTAAACCTGCTAATTGGTTTATGCATGTTGTCTATGTTGGGATAATGTGTATACATGAATGATAATCTTGTTTTCATGATATGGATAGCATTAGAAAGTCTTGTGAATTGAATCTATGGTTATGCTATCGCTTATCTCATTGGTTAGTTTACTATGTAAGCCTTGAATTATGATACAACTCTTATTATGATTCAAGCTTAATGACTAAGATAATGTTTATGTAAAACAATATCTTGTGCTATTATGGTTAACTGTGTGGGTAAAAATAGGATTCTACAAGGCATACCCTTGACTTATAATTGACTTGTTAACAAACGTGCTTAAGATAAAAAATGTGGGGATTGCTCATATCATTTACATATACATGCCTATGTATCAACTCACATAATGTAATGATGATTAATGGCGAGGTACCATGATATGTATTTCCTTATATCTCTTATACTCTATTTTTAGGGGCTTGTACTTATTATTGATATCGCTACATATATATGTATTTACTGTTGTCTTGGTAGTTATTGATGATGTGATGACGCCCGGTGGATCCGGAGGATTTTGATGTTATATGATGCCTAGTGAATCCAGAAGATATATTGATGTTATGATGATGCCTAATGAATCTAGAGGATATATTGATGTTATGATGATGTCCGATGAATCAAAAAGAGGTATTGATGTTATGATGATTTTTGCTGAATCTAGAAGAGGTACTGAAGTTGTGATGATGTCCGGTAAATCCAGAGGATATATTAATGTTATGATGATTCTCGGTCAATTCAGAAGATATATTGATGTTGCAGTGACATTAGGATAGTAAGCATATATGAATATATTGGTATATGCGTGGTTATGCTATTGTATGATTAAGTCCTTGTGTTCATTTAGGATGTGATCTTTTCCTTAGGGAGTTGTCCATAATTCTCTACCATTGATCACTAGTTAAGTGGTGTGGTTCCTTTTAATAAAAAATAAAGAATAAAAGTAGAATATGTCAATTATTGAGTTAAGACTAATTGGTTAGTGTAATCATGTGTAGAATTAATGGTTCACCTAGTGAATACATTTGGCTTGAATACATAGGTAAATCGTTGAATTTTGCCTAGTTGAATGTAGTTGTTATTTAAAGTAGCTATAGGACTTGATAGCTAGAAGACTAGAATGCTGGTTAGTGGACCATGTTTAGTTAAAATATGGTAACTAGTAATTATGGTTGTGAAATGGCATAGATACCTAAATGGCTATATTGCAATGGTTACGATTACTTTGGTATATGTTGGTTCACTTTGCGGTAATTGATGATGATTATGGATCTTGGCAAATGACCGTTAATGGAAATTTAGAAACCGTAGGTAAAAGTGAGTTGGTTATACATATATGTGTCTTGATACGTTGATGAATTTATCCATTGGTGCACTCTCCGGTGGTATGGGATGCTTTGATGAGTTCATTACTTTGTGTTCTTTTAGGTGTACTTCTCAGTGGTATGGGACGCTGTGGTAAGTTCTTTTACTTTATGCTTTAATGATTGTAGGTGTGTTGAACTTCGTATTTATTATCTTCTAATTTTATAAGCATCTTGCTTTACTTTTCCAGATCGGTTATTCACTTTGTATGACGGTTGTGGTACGTAATGATATGAGACATAACATTATTACTCTAGTGGTTAGTTATTTTGTACATTGATGAGGAAGAAGATTCAGGTTCTTCGGTACTTTGATTTATAGTTTATGTCTTACTTTGTATCATCTTTATATCATAATTTGGCTCAATCGACCGATGATGCCTACTGAATACCCGTTGGTTTGATACTCATACTACATTTTTGTACCTTTTTGGTGCAGACCTGAGTACTAGTTGCCGCCGTTGGGTTGAGATTGTGTTGTGTTGATCAATCAGAGACAAGGTAAGCTCTTGGAGTTCGAGTCACCCATTTCCTTCCAATCGTTATTCAGTCTTTTATATTCAAGATGGATGTATAAGACTATTTAGTCTTTGAGTTGTATTTGTTATTATCAAACTTAGATGCTCTTGTCTTGATATTACCAGGTCATGGGATTGGTATTCATATGTTGGTTGTCTTTTATTATGTGGAACACTGTTTCTTAAATTTGTGTTCGAAAACTTGGTCCATGTTGCATATTTCTACAAAAGTAACCCAATGCCTTAGCTCTAGGTTACGGTATCAGTTTACCTACTGGTTGGTTTTAGTAGGTGCTATCATGGCTCAAAAATCGGGGTAGTGACAAATTTGTCTCAGAGCCTAGATTTCACCGGTATTATAGGTACAAGAGCAAGTGTCTATACCTTTTTGGTGCAG
This sequence comes from Capsicum annuum, assembly GCF_002878395.1. Lineage (NCBI taxonomy): Eukaryota > Viridiplantae > Streptophyta > Magnoliopsida > Solanales > Solanaceae > Capsicum > Capsicum annuum. Next base: position 111,094,726 of record NC_061117.1, read on the forward strand.
ACCCGAGTACTAGTTGCCACCGCAGAGTTGAGATCGTGTTGTGTTTATCTATCGAAGAGAGAATGAGCTCTTAGAGTTTGAGTCACCTATTTCCTTCCTATCTTTATTCAGTATTTTGTATTCAAGATGCATATATAAGGCTATTTAGAATTTGAGTTGTATTTTATTTTGTCGAACTTAGATGCTCTTGTATTTGATATTACTAGGTCATGGGATTGGTATTCGTATGTTGGTTTTCTTCTGTTTTGTGGAGCATTATTGCTTAAATTTGTGTTCGTAGATTTGGTCCATGTTTGATGTTTCTATAAAAAATCCATTCCCTTAGCTCTGGGTTACAGTGTCGGCTTACATACTGGTGTGTTTTAGTAGGTGCCATCATGGATTGGAAATCGGGTTGTGACAAATTAGTATCATAGCCTAGCTTTCCCCGATCTTATTGGTATAAGAAAAAGTGTCTAATAAAGTCCTGTGGGTAAAAATGTTGACATCTGTTTCCTATCTTTGCAAGGCTTTGAGACATTCTTAGGAATCTTTCACTTCTTTCACTCGTATCGTGCTAAAAGTCAGAGTTGGTGTCACGACCCGAGCCTACCCCCTAGTTGCAACATATTGCATAAGGCCACAGTGACCCCAAGCTTACCCATGGTTTAGTACCTGCTGTGAGCACTGAATAAAATGAAAGTAAAACAACATGTGCGGAAGATAAACCAATAAAGTACTGTCAATTGGAATACTGAAATATATAAAATGATATGTCTGAACTATTTGATAAACATTAGAAACTAGACTATCTATCTGAAAGCCTATAAACATATGGAATTGATGGAATAAACCCCTAACTAACTCCAACTAGACTAAATGTAAAGGAATACTAAAATAACTAGAATAATATGTCACGTCCTCGATGGATGAGGACTCACCAATATTGCTACGAGGAACTGCTGAGCTGTCTAGGGATAATCGGGAAACTGTGCATCTGAACCTATGATATAAGACAACATAGCACAAGAAAAAAGTATCCGATCAGTACTTTTAATGTAAGTGAGGTAAGGACTAATGGAAATACATATGGAAACTGATCATAGATGCATGAACATGTAAAACTAAGAATGCAAGACCATGCATAAACATGAACTGAAATGACCTGAATAACTGAATAGCTGATATCTGTATACTTGGTCATGCAAACATGAAATGACATACTCTTAATACAAAACCAAGACTGTGGGAGCAAGCTATAATAGACATGCCCAATCTTAGCTATCAGGGTCCCACATGTAATACCCATTGGAAGGGTATCGGTACCTTGAAAGGGTACCAACACATGACTGATGATGTGGATCAACAAGGCTGATGTCCTAAAGGATAGGTTTCATGCCTAACTGACGGGGTACACCTTATAATCTACGATGGCGCCGTAGGTCTGGAACTTATGGACTGCTACTAATGAATCATGCCTAACTGATAGGGGAGCCGTCATCCTTGTGTTCTCTCAGTGCAAAGTCTTACTCCCAACTTTATTACATTGCTATAATTATTCATGTAACAATGATAAGGTACTGTATTGATAGTGCTCAGCATGAACATGGTAAGATTTCTGATAACTTTGGCCAGTCTTTGAGCTCTCTCGAATTAACTAAACTTTCTCCATCACCTCAAACACTGAATCTAGCCCTAAAAAAGTAGCCTCACCTACTTCAAAACAACTAATAGGAGATCTACATCTCCTCCTATAGAGAGCCTCAAATGGAGCATTCTGAATACCGTAGTGATAACTATTGTTGTAGGCAAACTCAATCATAGGTAAGTGGTTATCCCACCTACCCTTAAAGTCAATAACACAATCCCTCAAAATTTCCTCGCCCTCAAAAATTCCTCTAAAGTATGAATGGTCCTCTCCACCTAACAATCTTCCTGAGGATGAAAAGTTATACTGAGATGAACTTAAGTACCACGACCCTTCTGAAAAGACTTCTTAAAGTAAGAGGTTCACTGAGTAACTCTATCTGAACTAATAGGCAATGGAACCCCATATAACTTCACCAACTCCCTAAGATAGAGCCTGGCATAATCCTCAGCTGAGTACGAATATGAACTTGCATGAAATCGGCTGACTTGGTCATTATATCTATAATGACCTGAATCGAATTATGTTGATGACGTGTAAGAGGCAACTCTATCACAAAATCCATATTCACCACCTCCCACTTCTAAGTGGAGATACTAAACTCCTAACGTGTACCACTAGTACTTTGGTGCTCATCTTTAAGCTATTGACAGTTCGAATACTTAGGCACAAACTATATAACATCTTTATTCATACTATTCCACCAATGGATTTCCCGCAAATCACGGTACATCTTAGTGGCTCTGAGATCAATAAAGTACCATGCACCATGCGCTTTAGATAATATTCATTGTCTCAAACCATCAACACACAGAACACATAACCTACCTTGACAATGAAGCACACCATCTCCGCTTTGGGAGAAAACCTACACTTTTTGATCTCTAACTGTTTCCTTTAACTTAACAAACAAGGATCACTGTCTTGCTTTTCTTTTACTTTGCAAATCAATAAAAGTTTTAAACCATTTTGAACCCACATACTACCTTCGGCCGAATCAACCAACCAAACTACTAACCTAGCAAGATGATGCACCTCACAGACTAACTCCTTATTATCATCCTCAATATAGGCAACACTACCCATAAACAATCTACTAAGGGCATCAACCACTAGATTGGCATTGACCAGATGATACAACATACTCATATCATAGTCTTTCAACAATTCAAGCCCTCTACTCTGGCAAAGATTTAGGTCTTTCTGGGTGAACACATACTCTAAACTCCTGTGATTTGTGAACACATCCACATGAACCCTATAAATATAATGCCTCCAAATTTTTAAGGCAAAGACAACAATTGCCAACTTAAGATCATGGGTTGAATAATTTTTCTCATGGTGCTTAAGTTGTCTGGAGGCGTAGTCTATGACTTACCTCTTTACATTAATACTTAACCTTGAAAAGATATAGAAGTATCAAAGTATACTACAAACCTATCTATGCCATTTGGAAAAGTCAATATTGAGGCAGAAGTAAGTCGAGTCTTTAACTCCTGAAAGATCTTCTCATAGGAATCTGACTACTAAAATATAACTTTCTTATGGTTTAGCCTCGTTATGGGGGAAGCAATAGAAGAATACCCTTCAATAAACCATCTTTAATAGCAAGCTAAACCTAAGAAACTCATAATATCTGATAGAGAATTGGGTCTAGGACAGTTTCTCACTTCTTTGGTGTTTTGAAGATCAACTCAAATGCCATCGCCAGAAACGATGTGACAAAGGAAAATATCAATCTCACCATAAGTCGCACTTACTAAACTTAGTGAATAACTAATGATATCTAAGGGTCTGCAATACAACTCTTAGATGGTCTGCATGATCATTCTCACTTTGGGAATAGACAAGGATGCCATCAATAAGACTATGACAAACATATCCAATTACTGCTTGAACAGCCTATTCATCAAGTTCATAAAAGTTGTAGGAGAATTTATTAGTCCAAAATACATAACTAGGAAATAAAAGTGACCATGCCAAGTTCTGAAGGCTATCTTTAAAATGTTACTTTCTCTGAGTCTAAGCCGATGTTAGTTGGATCTGAGGTCTATCTTAGAGAAATAACTTGTACCCTAAAGTAGGTTGAACAAGTCATCAATTTTAGGAAGAGGATACTTATTCTTAATCATGACCTTGTTCAACTGACTGTAAATAATGCATATTCTGAGAGAACCATCTTTCTTGCGCGCGAATAGTATTGGACCACCCCATAGTGAAACACTAGGCCTGATGAAACCCTGACCCAAGAGATCCTTTAATAGCTATTTTAGCTTGTTGGGATCAGCTGGAGACATCCTATAAGGTGGAATACAGATATGTTGGGTATCTAGAAGATCTATTATGAAGTTTATCTCTTTTTTGGGAGAAACTTCGGGATGATACTTTGGGTAAACATTTGGAAATTTTCTTACTACTGAAATTGACTTAAGACTCGGAGTTTTAAAATTTAAGTCCTTGACTCAGACGATATGGTAAATACACCCCTTAGATATTATCTTTCTTGCCTTAAGAAATAAAATGACCCTTAAGCATTGGTGTACTACCCCTCCATTCGATAATTAGCTTATTAAGAAATTGGAATTGGGCACTTCTATTCCTGCAATTGACTACGGAGTAGCACAAGTGGAGCTAATCCATTCTGAGAATGACATTAAAATCAGTTATCTATAACTCCACAAGATCAACTGAAGTAAATTTTTAAGACACCAAGACCAGGCAATTTTTGTATACCCGTTTGGCTACAATGGATTTACCCACTAGGGTAGACTTTGAGAAAGGCTCTACTAATGTTTTAAGACAGACACCAATTTATATAGCTATATAAGAAGTCACAAAAGAAGGGAAGCTCTAGGGTCTAAGAAGGCATAAACATGCAGATAAAAAACTTGTAACGTACCCATAACCATATCAAGAGAACTCTCCTAATCATGAAGAGTCTGGAGAGCATACAATTTGTCCTGGCCCTGCCCACTGGTGATACTGGAAGTGGCACCCTACTGAGTCAAGTGACCTACAGGTGCTGCTAAAGAATTAGTTTGGCCTGCTAGCGATTATTTCTACCTCTCCACATGTCAACAAGGAACTTTCTTACCCTATGGCCTAATTTGCCATATCCAAAATACACATTATTACCTACTTTGCATCCACCCTGATGATTCTTACCATATTTTCTACAGAGCGGATTGGTGCAAACACTGTACATACTACCCTGGGACTTAGATCCTGGAGCTCTATCCCAATTTTCCTGCCTGAACTAGGCACTGGCGCAATGGATGAAGATGGAGCTAGGACTAAAATTTCCTAGTGAAACTGAGAATGGTTTCCGCCTTCTGAACTTTTCTAAGAAATGTTTAAACTACCTATTCTGGCACTCTTATTCTCTTTCTCTTTATCCTTAAGTTTTTTCTCCTCAATCTGATAAGAATGAACCATAAGTCTAGACAAGTCCATCACCTTAATCAACATGGCAGTCCTATACTTCTTAACCACACTATCAGATACACCAGACACTAACATACTCATCCTAGACCTAGAGTCAGCCACCATAGTTAGAGCGTACCTTGATAACTATGTGAAATTGAGAGAGTACCCCTTCACACTCATACTACCCTGATTCAAATTTATTAATTCCTAAACCTTAGCTTTCCTTAACTCTAGCGGGAAGAACCTATCTAAGAAAGTCGTGGCAAACTCCTCCCACTCTATCGGCCCTACCTCAATACCTCTGTCCTCTATCCACTACTTGAAATAGGTGTGAGATACTCCCTACAACTGGTAAGCAGCTAATTCTTTACTCTCACTCAAAGTTGCACCTATGATGTTGTTACTTTTTGCATTCTATCCAGAAACTCTTGTAGATCCTCCTCAAACTTGGATACAGAAAATGTAGGGGGATTTATTTGGTTAATGTATTAGACCCTAGCTCTAGCCAAATTCATCATCGGATTGGCTAGGATAATAGCTTGTTGATTGTTCTAAGCATCTAAATTATAGGCCAAGGTTTTGAAAGCAGCCCTAAACTCAACATGAGAAATATGATCATTTTAGGGATCTTCTTGAATATATGGTGGTGTCGGCTGATCCCTATTCCTTCTTTCATTTTTTCTTCTGGGAGGCATTGTTTGTAAATAACACAAAGGATGAGTTAGAAAAAGGAATTCAATAAAGCTTATACTCTTTTGCATGACATGAACACTGAAAGAAGGGAGACTTTCCGAAAAATATCTCATAGGCTCTTGTCCATAAGTGTGGCATGCTTCACACCCGTGCATAAGACTCTACTCAATGCGACTTGTAGGCACCCTAAGACACTTTAAAACTTTAGGCTCTGATACTAATTTTTTTCATGACCCGAGGCTACCCTCTAGTCGCGACATGGTGCTTAAGGCTACAAGTAACCCCATGCTAACCCATGGTCTGGTATAAGCTGTGAGAACTGAATAAAATGATAGTAAAATAATGTATGTGAAAGATAAACTAATAATGTGCTATCAATTGGAATACTAAAATGTATAAAAAATATGTCTGAAGTATATGATAATCACTGGAAACTAGATTGTCTGACCCCCCAACTAAATCCAATTGGACTTAACATAAAGAAATACATAGATAATTTCAATAACATGTCATATCCTTGATGGATTAGGACTCACCAAGACTGTTGCGAGAAACTGCTGAGCTGTCTTGGGGTGATTGGGAAACTATGCACCCAAACCTATGTTATAAGACAACATAGCATAAGAAAAATTATGCAATTAGTACTTTAAATGTACTGGTACATGAGGAGTTGAATAACTAAAATACATATGACAATTGAATATGGATGCATGAACATGTAAAATTAAGAATGCAAGACTAAGCATAAATATGTACTAAAAAGATCCGATTAACTAAATAGTTGATATCTATATACATGGTCATGCAAACCTAAACTGGCATACTCTGAGTACTGAACCCATACTATGGGAGCTAGATATAACTGATATGCCTCAGTTTGAGCTATTGGGGTCCAACCTGTAACCCCAGTTTAAAGGGTATTGACACCTTGCCAGAGGTACCAACACATGACTGACAATATGGATCCATAAGGCTAATGTCTTGAAGGACAAGATTGGTTATCATGCCTAACTCATGAGTGACACCTCATAATCTATGGTGGTACCGTAGGTTAAGAACTTTGGGACGGCTACTAACGACTCATACCTAACTGATGGGGGAACTGTTATCCTCGTATTCACTCGATGCTAAGTGTTACTCCTAACTTAATGACACTGATATTATTATTCATTTAACAAGATATGGTACTGTACTAATAAGTGCTCAGCATTAACATGGTAATCTGAACATAGTAATAAAATCATGGTCTGACTGACTTGTTTCTTGGAAATAGAATCATGTAAAACACATAGGTATTGGGTGTTCATAACCCTCCAGCACAAAATGATCAGCCAATATGATAACAACATTTAAAATAGTGGTACAAAATCATAGTTCAAAGACCTAAAATATAAGACATTTAAATAATTGAGTGAAATACATGAACTTGAACATGGGGATGAGTTAGAGTTGAGAAAACAACATATTCACATGATTTAATTCATAACTTGAAGGTTTGACATGGAGTCACTTGAATAGAACATGAGTAATAGAAATTTAAAGCATGAAATAAACTAGTTTACATGGGAAGACATGTTAATATGTCTTGAATTCAAGTTAATAGGAAATACATGGATTAATCTCTTAAGTTGCATGGATAATTTAATAAAATAGCATACAATTTATACTATAAATCAAAAAGAGGGTTTTTGGGCTCAATGGGCAAAAAAATCCATTGATGAAAACTCAACATACCTTATTTGATGAATTCCTGAAGAAATATTTAAATTGGAACTTAAATTCTTGAGCTCTTAAGAGAAGAAACTTGAATTTAGTTCTTGGGAAGAGGGGAAGGGTTTTTAAGTCGTATATTAAATGTTAGGGGTTATGAGGGTGGAAGTAACATGTTTTATGACCCTATTTTGTTTAAGGATGATGAGAATAGGTTTAGGGGTGTAACAATACATAAACACCCTTAAATTAAGTCAGAGCAGAGCAATTTTTGCACTTTGATTTTGCTGAGTGGTGCACAGCCAAAGCACACCCAAAGGTGGGTAGCACACGCTAAAACCATACCTCAGAATGTTTGGCGCACACCAAAAGCATACCTCATCCAGTGGCTATTGGTGTTTTTTGTGTGATGTACGGACTTAGTAGAGGGTCTATTAGGTGATGCATACCTTATTCCGACATCTAAAAACACACTCAATGCAACCCATAATAACTAACCATGGTCTATACTGAAATGAGGGTCCTAACGGTAAATTGGAATTATTATTTAGGCATTGAAACTACCCGGTGTTACAATTGGTTTGTAGGATATTTTATTGGTTGTACTCTTTCACAGATGCCTAGGACACGTGCTATAGTTATGTTTGACAAGGGTACTGAGACCCAGTCTCGTGATATGTCCTTAGTTAGTGATCTAGATGGGTCTCCAGAAACCCCATTCCTATACTTAAGCCAGAGACTCCTTTGCCAATACCAGTGGTGGGTCAGGGACTATCCCAGGCTCCACCAGGTTTTATTCCTTCCTCTTTGCTTACAGATGCCTTTGTTCAACTGATGGGTATTGTTGACGGTACGTAGACTACATGGGTTGGAATGTAGCCTGCAACTGCAGCTCTTGGAGTTGAAGTTCCCCTATATTGATTGTTGCTCAGCTGGTGGTGACCCAGTTTTCTATGTCTACCAAGGAGCAAAAAATGTTGGGTAAGTTTATGGGGTTGGCTCTGCCTAGGTTTTTTAATGCTCTTAGAGAGAATGCCTTTAAGTTTTAGACTGCTTGTAAGGCTAGGCTTTATGGTTTAGACCTTTTTGAGACACGTGATATAGATTACACCACATTTCCAATTGAATTTTCCCGCTCAACATTGGTGGAGATGTTTTATGAGTTCTAGGCCAGTTGGACCATCTTTGCTTTCTTGGACTCAGTTCTCTGAGATTTTCTTGGAGAAGTATATGTCGTGCAGCATTAGTGATTGATTGAGAGATTAATTCTCTAGATTGGAGCAGGGTTCTATGACATTCATTGAGTATGAAGGTTATTTCCATGATTTGTCCAAGAATGCCACTTCTATCTTGGATACTAAGCATGAGATAGTTTTAGGATTTGTAAGAGGATTGAGACTTCCTATTCTCATGGCTACCCAGATTTAAATTGTTGCATCTCAAAATTTTATTGAGGTTTCTAATCATGCTAGACTAATGGAGCACATGCATCATGAGAGCTGAGATAAAAGGCCTGACTATTAGGGTAGATTTGGTGGGAGTTGTAGTATCTCCCAATTCAGAGGTGGTACTTCTTATATTGGGAATCCTTCGCATTCATTTTTTCAACCTCAGAGTAAAAATGGTCGACCAGTTTAGGCAAATATTTAGACTATTAACAGAGGTGAGTTTGGTGCTAGTGGTGGCCATGTAAAGGGCGGTTATCTGTCTTTGATAGGTTTGTCTTCCAGCCCTGCTAAAAGTAGTGGTTACTCTAGTTCAGCTTTATCTATGAGTTATATTCCTACTTATTATTCTTGTTTAAGTTGTGGACTTCCCAGTCACTTGTTTAGCAAATATCGTAGTCGTGGGGCGATGGTTGTTATATCCCAAGGTGCTACTCCTATTAGGTCCGATTATCCCTTATATAGAAGTCGTGCAAGAGATTGCATAGGTGGCACCAGGGTGCTCAAGGTAGTACTCAGGAAGACAAGATAGGAGGTTGGCTAAGTATCCAACTAGGTGGTGAGCATAGCCAGTTTTATACAGTACCTACTAGACTCGAGACTAAGACTTTTGATCCTATTATGATAGGGATGATTTGGATGTTTCTCAAGGGGCTCTTTCTTTGTTTGATCCTAAATCCAGTTAATCCTATACATTTACCTATTATGAATCATAATTGGACTTGACTAGTGATTTATTATTTTTCCATTATGCGTCTCTACTCTCATAGGTGATTCTTTAGAGTGGATCAAGTATTCAGATCATATGTTGTGATAGTTAGTGATGTTGATACTTATGCTGATCTTATTATTATATATATGTTGGATTACAATGTGATTCTGCTCATAGACTGGTTATCTCACTATAATGCATTAATTGATTATTTTGCCAAGACAATTACCATAGCCATGCCTGAGGTACCCCTAGCGTATGGCAGGGAGTGGCTATCCGCGAGACGATAGGGATTATTTCTTATGTTTGTGCTAGAAGGCTTATATCAAGGGGTTGTAAGTCTTATCTCACTTATGTATGTGATACTCAGGTAGAGAGTCCATCACACTCCATTCGTATTGTGTTTCAATTTTGCAATATATTTTTTGTCGACTTGCTAGGTATTCCACCTAACCATGAGATTGAGTTTAGTATTGACCTTGACATGGAACTTGACCTATTTTTATGGAACCTTATTATATGGCTCCTATCGAGATTAAGGAGCTGAACTCTCAGCTTGAGGGTCTTCTTGGTAAGGGATTCATTAGACCAACCATGTCCATGTGGGTGGCTCCTATTTTATTTGTAAAGAAAATGGATGTTTTGATGCGAATATGTATTGATTATAGGTAGCTTAATAAGATGCCTGTAAAGAACTATTATCCTATACCTCGCATTGCTGATTTGTTTGACTAAATTTAGGGTGTAGCCCATGTTTTCTAAGATAGATTTGCAGTCAAGTTATCATCAGTTTAGGTTTTAGGCTGAGGATATCCTAAAGACAGTTTTAGGACCCATTATGGTCATTATGATTTTTTGGTGATGTCTATTGGGCTGACTAATGCCCCAGCCGCACTCATGGATTGGATAAATCGTGTGTCAGACCTTATCTAGACTCTTTCATTATTGCGTTCATTGATGACATTCTTGTGTATTCTAGGAGTAGTGAGGAGCATATGTAGAATTTGACAGCTATGCTTCAGACTCTGAGAGATCATCTGCTTTCTTGTGAATTTCTCAAAGTCTCAATTTTGGCTTGAGTCAGTGTCATTCCTTGGACATATGGTGTCCAAAATGGGTGTTATGGTATACCCAACTAAGATTTTGGTAATTAGTGATTAGGATAGGCCTACGTCTATGACTGAGGTTCATAGTTTTATTAGTTTGTTATTAAAGGCATTTTGTTGAGAGATTTGCTACTATTTAAGCCTGTATGATAGATTTAATTAGAAGGAAGTACTTTTTTGATTATTCGAGGAGTGTGAGTTGATCTTTGAGAAGCTCAGGGATTGTCTTACTTCATCTTTAGTGTTATCTCCTCCAGTTGAGGGTGAGAGATGATCCATGTTTTGTGATAATTTTAGTGTTAATATTAGTTGTGTTTTGATGCAGAATGGTCATGTTATTGCTTATGCTTCTAGACAACTTAATATGTATGAGCGTAACTATCTCACTCATGATTTGGAGTTGGCGGTGGTAGTTTCATGCTCAAGATTTGGAGGCATTATTTATATGGTCTGCGTTGGGAGATTTTCACTGATCATCATAGCATTCAGCATCTTATGACCCAGTGAGAGCTTAATGGTCTCCAGTGTCGATGGATGGTATCTTATTCTTTGAGTTGCAAGGCAGTGAGTATGGGGAGCTTTTCTTGTATATCTATTTCTCACAGATATATGGCATAAGACATCCAACCCCTAGCTAATTTTATGCTCCTCCTTAATATTTTGGATACTGCTAGGATTTTAGCTTATGTGGAGGTGAGGTCCTCATTATTTGAGCAGATTTGTGATCGTTAGTATGAGGATAACACATTGTGTTTCTTACATGATTAGGTAGTGAGTGGTGAGTCTGGGAGGTATAACATTGATTTTGAGGGTATATTGAGGTTTTAAGGTAGTATTTGTATTCCCCGACTTCATGACTTTATCCAGTCAATTCTTCATGAGGCTCACAGCTCTAGATATTCCATTCATCCTGGCACAACTAATATGTATAGTGATTTGAGTCAGTACTATTAGTGGGATGGAATAAAGAGATATGTGGCAGACTTTATAACTTGTTATCTATGTTATCAATAGGTTAAGACCGGGCATCAGTATCCAAGTGGGTGTACTCAGACTTTTCCCATTCCTAAGTGGAAATAGGAATGAATTAATATGGACTTTATTAGTGGTTTACCTCATACTCCCCATGGTCTTGATGTATTTGTGTTATTATGGACTGTTTGACGAAGTCGACACATTTCATTCCTACTCAGATGACCTTCAGTTTTGAGAGATTAACCTAGATTTATGTTTGAAAGATATTTCATTCCATAGGGTGCTTTATTCTATCATATCAAACCATGGTTTGGTATTTACTTTGCAATTTTAGAGAGCATTTCAGGAGGAGTTTGGTACTCGAGTAGATTTGAGTACAACCTTTTATCCACAGATAGGTGGTCATTCTGAGAGAACTATTCAGGTGCTTAAGGATATGATCCAAGGTTGTATTATGGATTTTGTAGGATAGTAGGATGAGCACTTAGGATTGGCGAAGTTTTCTTATAACAACAACTCTCATTCGAGTATTGAGATGGCGCCTTAAGAGGATTGTATAGTAAGAGATATCGCTCTCTGATATATTGGCTTGAGACTTCTAAGGTGAGACCTGTGGTATGGATTTGATTCTGAACTAATTAGATAATGTCAGGATGATTCAGGATAGGCTAGAGCAGCTTTGAGTAGGAAGAAAACATATGTCGATTGTAGACTCTATTCGTTGAGATTTAGAGTTATTGACCATGTGTCCCTTCGTGTTTCATATATGAGGTGTTTTATGAGATTAGGAAGGAAAGGTAAGCTCATATGTCCTTATATTGGTCCTTTTGAGATTCTCCACACAGTTGGTAAGGTGGCTTATGAGTTATACTTGCCCCTAGAATTACTATTATTCATCTGGTTTTCTATGTATTGATGTTACAGAAGTATATTTGTTACTCATCTCATGTGCTTAAGTGGGAATCGGTCCACTTAGATTTGCAATTGTCTGTTGTTGAGGAGCCTATGCTTATTTTGGCTAGTGAGGTGAGACGGTTGTGCATTATAGAGATTTTTATAGTTAAGGTCCACTAGAGGAAACTCCCAATAGAGGAGGCTACTTATGAAATCGAGAGTGAGATGCTGGCCTAATATCCTCATTTTTTTGGACTTCAAGTATTTTCTTTGTCTTTAACTTTAAGTTATGAAAGTTCCTTAGTAGTGGATGTTGTAATGAACCTTCAGATCATTTTTTATGTTCCTTCATATTTTAATAGTTAGATCCTTCATATAGCTACCAAAGCCATTTATGACTTGCTAGAACTAATAGTTCAATTACTTGGCAGTTTGTTTGATTTTTAGAACTATTTTCCCATTTAGAAGTTTTCGTTGGTTCCAAATGGCCACTAAGCAAAAAATTTAGTAAAATGATATCTGATGTGAAATCTGACTTCGCCAATTCAGATCATTGAAATTTATATTGTTGAATATCTCGTTTTCTCATATTGGACTCTGGATGCATCCCGAAGCTTTGGTCGAAACTTTGAATCAAATTTAAATTTTTAAGCTATTATCTAATGTTGGGGTATCGCAACCATGTGAGGAGTGTTCCAATTGAGATAGCTACGATTGTGGTCTAGCGGGGGTGCCTGATTGCTTCTCCTGAGTCCTGGAATGGTCTATATAAATGGCCTCTTTTGGCTTAAATTTGGTCATTTCTTTATTGTCTCGAGCTGTAACACCCTGTATTTCGGGCTAGAACAAAAACCGTCATTTCTATGCGTAGATAATCCAAAAGCATTAAATCCTATGTAAATTTGGCATGTTAATCAATTATGTAGTGTGGGAACCTATTTGAGCATGAATTGAGATCATAGAGGTCCCTTAACTAAAGGACTAGTTGAAAGCTTTCCTATCATTCAAGTTTTAGTGAGTATCCAAACTTGGATCAAATTCAATCAACCATAACTCCTTTATATGATGAACTGGGTGGCCTACTATACATCAAATAAAAGGTCTTTGAGTCCTCTTTCCAACGCTACTGGTTTCTCTTTAATCCGGTATCGAAGTAGAAAGCTATGCTCATTTTACTTTGAAGTGTCTGTCTACAAAAATGTGACGACGAGGATAACGACTTATTAGCTATGTCAGAGCCTATTAGACCTTGTTGTCAGCCTAAGGTAGTGAATGGTGAAAACCAGCCCAAAAGTGACGACTTGGGTGACGACTTATCACCTGAGTGATGGTCTGTCAACCCTGGTCGTCAACTGATGCAATCATGCTATTTTTTTTAGGTTCCTTAGGGGTATTTTGGTCTTTCCCTCATTCTAAAAACCTTTCACATGAATTAAATCACCCCTTAAGCATTATAAATCAATCACTATCAGTTTTACAACATCAAAAACATCCTCTTCACTCTCAAAATAAGATCAAATTATGGTTTTCTCCAAGAACAAGAAATTCAAGAAAATCAAGCCTTAAGTTCAAGATCTCTAAGAAACAAACAAGATTCGGGTTTCACCTATCAAGATCTTGGTTCCATCTTTTAGATCTTCTAATTTAAGGTAGATGGGGTTTATCCTAAAAACTACATGGTCTTAAAACCATTAGAGCATGAGATTTAAGATTGTTTGAGAGCATAAATTATGAACTCCCTTCCTTGTATTAGATTAAAGCTTATGGTTTAGTTGGAAAACAGTTGAAATGCATGTTTTATGATTTGAAAGATGTTTTCTCAATGTCCTTGTACTTGAATATGATTTCAAATTATTGATAGGGTGTTTCTTTATATAACTATGTGATGTTAAAGAGAAAAAATTGCATGAGATTGAGACTTTTAATATGACCACCTTTATTTACTGAATATTGATAAAGAGAATTAACTGCATTGTTTTATATGAGTTTCTTGAAAGAATTGTTGATATGGCGGTCCTGAATTTCATGATTTGAAAATAGAGATAAATTTCTATAAATGGCTCATAGAATGTGACTTACAAGTCAATGGTATGACGATACCATATATGTGTATATGCCATGATAGAGTTAAAGATTTCAGAGTATGTTTTTTTAGACCATGCATGTTTAAAGAACTAAAAATGGGCATAAAGAGGGTTAGGTGGTTACCCAAAGAAGGCATGAGTTCAAGTAACTATTAGCCTGAAGTCGTATTTACCGATACAGGTAGATTTTGATTGTACACTGGCGACGACCATGTGGCGTAGTAAATTCAGAGACTCCAACCTTTGTGGTAGACTTGGGTTGGGGGATTGGCTGTCGTGTTAGTGGCAGATCCCATATAGCCAATGGGATTACAGATTGTAGGGTACACCACCTAACGCAGAAGTAAGACAAAGAGTGTCACAGATTTTAGATGTTTTCACAGAGTCTTTTAAAATACCATGTGATTTCTTACCATCTTATATGTTTATGAGCTACTTTAAATTGCTCTCGTATATGTTGAATATAAATGATTATTTTCGATTTGCTCTGCGTACCAGTACATCTGCATTGACCCCCTTCCCCTACCTCTCAGGTTCTGAGGCTCAGTCTAGGGGTCCAGATAAGCAATAGATAATTCAGACAACAAATCAGATTATGCAGTGGTTAGCCTTCTCTATTGTAGAAGGCCTGTCCTTTCATATTATGTCATCTATTATAGTTTCGATCTACTGGGGGCCTTGTCCCAGTTTTCAAATAGTTGTCAGATTTTCATGTAGTAGAGATTTCACAGACTTTTCCAGATGTTGTTAGTTGATTTCAGATTTCATTCCTTATTGTTAAACTTAATCCAGAGTATGACCATGTTTCTGTATTAGATCAAAATTTTACATTTTCTTTTATTATATGAATGTTGTGTATGACTACCTGATAGAGTAGGGCGTCTGGGCCTTCATGGTTTGGGATGTTCGTCACGGCCAGGCCTTAGTTTGGGTCATGACAAACTTGGTATCAGAGCAAGGTTCATGGTCCCAGGGTATCTTCAAAATTGCATCGGGTAGAGTTTTGTTTATGGGTGTGTAGCGCGCCACACTTATAAGAAGGAGGCTACTAGGCATTTAGGAATGTCTCCCTTTCTTCATTTTCTAGTTCGTGCTATGGAGTCAAAATATTCCTCTTTCATACTCTAATTCATGTTATGGTGTCGCCCATATGAAAGAAAAGTTATCCTAACTCTTTTCTTACTTTGATGTGCTCAGATATGTCTCATTATTGGGCTGATTCAAGTGCAGAAGTTTAGAGTCTAAATGGTATGGTCTTTTCTAATTGAGCCATATAAGATTTTTAAAGTTTGCAAGGGCTTGATAAGAGTTCGTTAGTGCTTCAGAGTGTATTGATTCAAGTATGAACTTTGATTCTGATGAGATCATGTTTTTCAGCCTGCAGTATAAGTGCATTCAGTCGTTTTCAAAATTTATGTTGCAGATGTCATGCCTAAAAAGGGAAATGATATGTAGCAGAATGTTGGAACAATATTTCCGCCCGAATAGTAGTATGAGTTAAAATGTTGTTGTCATGACCTATTGGTAGTGCTATTGGACCAAGAAGTTAGAGATATGAAGTCACAAAGTTAGAAGTCAGAGTGAGGGTGACTTTTGTATAGATAAATATTTTAGTTGATTAACCAATGTTTGAGGATGATTTACCCCTTTTATAGTGATAGACTAATGTGGTAGCTAGTAACATATGTGGATTGTATGGTAGTCTGTAGGGGAAATATTTGACTCATATTTTTATTTATACAGAGTAAGATGTGTATTCTTAGATTATTGATTATTGTGTGTTAAGTTTCTATCTCTTGTAATCTTATTATCATTGCGTTGTTGAAACTAAAAGTCTAGTGAAACCGTGTGGGGCTCTTTCAATTCACTAGCATAGTTGCCTTGTCATTCATCTCGTTAAAGTCTAGTGAAGCCGTATGAGGCCTATTTTGATTCACTAGAAATTTGTTGTTCAACTTATTATTCTTGTATTGGTTGAATAAGTATATCCGAACCTTTTCACATGAGATTAAGTTGGTAATGAAGTGATACGTCCTTGTGTGTTAGTTTAATAGAAGGTAGAGAAGGAGTTATTAATCAAGGTGATATGAGGTTGCGCTATTTTTTTCCTTCTAAGGCTATTACATGTTGTGTTTGTCTAGTGGTACCATTGAGTTGCTAGGTGGAGAAATACTAGTTAGATGGTACATGGTATTCTAAATGGCCAAGTTAAGGAGTTTTGACTGCTAGTGCTGAGCCTTTTGATATGGTCTTGATTCACATGGTAGAGAGATATAGGTTTGGGGTCACGATATTAGTAGGCTATGACGGAAGAAGTATGGTTCATTACAACCTTGGTGATATCCATGATAAGTGTTAGAATCTAAGTTTGAGTTTTGAACGTTGAACTAATAGAAATAAGAGTAGAAGCACCAGAGGGTGTGCACGTCAACTATGGGGATACTCATGAAGATTCAAAGTTAGTAAATGTTCAAGTATTATATGATGACTAGTGGTGGCTATAGAAGATAGAGTGTATCTCAAAAAGTAGTAGTAATAGTGGGTTTTTCACTTTTAGGTGTAGTCATTCGGGTTAAGTTCTATGATATGCGTGTACGGTCATTTTTCCAGACACTATAGTGCAGTAAGTGTAGTTTAGTTAGAGTCTAGTAAGGGATCTCTCAAACTTAAGATGATGGCTTGAAGCTAAGGGGGAGATGATAGAATGAATAACCAAGACAGGCTCTCAGATTCTAGTAGTGATGTCAGTATGATATAGAACACTAGAAAGTGAGGGTACGACTCAACCCATTCTTATCTCAGTATTTTTCAGTTATCCCAATACCTACTCATGCCTTACATTTCAGTTCTATGATCATGGTCTATGTTCATGCATATGATAGAAAATCATGTGCTCTTACAGTTCCTAAATGAGGAATTCTAGTTCATTTCAGTAGTCGGAATCACATTCCATAAGTTATGAACTCCAAGTTGAGGTCATGCAGCTCATGACTCATGTACTCACTCTTTATAGTGTGCCCAGTTCCCATAACTCATGCTACACACCAAATAATCAGCGAGATTCAGCTTATAGACAGGTATACTCTCAATTCAGATCACTTTGATGAATCCCTAATGTTGATTTGTTGTTCCTCAGCCTCAGTTAAGTGTCAATTCTCGTATAATATCCTTCCATATTTCAAGGTCTTATGTTCTAACCTTTTAGTGACTGCTTCTTATGTAATTATAGTGGTGATGAGTAGATGTTTCTTATTGATAAATGATCATTATATGCTTATCTTAGATAAGACCATAAGTGTGAAGTAAGATTTGGGGCCAAGTCTTTGATACATGTGATGGTTAGTGAAAATTTGTGTGTGTATGTTCTTGGGATAACGCGTGGGAGTTATATTGACAATGGTTTAGAGACTATGTGGAGTATGTATTTATGGGTGTTTTCCTTGAAGTTCATATGTGGTTATAAAGATAGGCTTGAATGACATGTTGGGATTTAAGTAGAGAAACGTAATATGTGCTAGTAAATCATAGTTAGAGTTCAGAGTTAGTCATCATTGAAGTGGTAAGGCACGTTATGTTTAGTGTGTGATCTCTAAAAAGATATAGAAGATTGAATCATATGGTTTAACTAGTATAGTTGTATGGCATGTTGTATTTTGTGGTTTGGAGCTAGGCTTGATCGCGGTGAGAGGATTTAAGCCACTTTAGACATTAGTAGAAAGATTTATCAATGCCCATATGAGAATTTTAAGTTGAATCGATTGAGCCTAGTATTTACAGGGAATACTATAGTTAAGGGAGTATTCGGGAAGTATACTAAGCTAGAAAGTAAGAAGTTGCATTGCCTAAGGCCTGGTAATTCTACCTTAGTATATGAGTTATATGTCTATATTCCATGCTATAGAGTAGTGTCAATATTGTGATTCCTTAGTCAGATGTTTGGTGTAGATTATGCCTAAGATTCTTTTTCTCAATAATGTTACTAGAACTTCCTTAGAAAGAATGTTGAAGAGATACTCCAGTTAAGCATAAGTTTTCAAGTACAATTCAATCTGTATAGCAATTTAGTTTAACAGTCAGGCAGACAAGTTACTTTGGTTTTCCACCTTTTAACCCAGTCCTACTATTCGAAGTATCATGCATATGACCATACCCAAGAGATAATCTATTCCATCCATGTAAATTGCGAATCTAGTTCAGTCAGAGCATCATGTTTTAGATTCAACTATTTAGTCATGACTCAGTTCATAAGAGTTCAGCGCATAATCTAAAATTTTCCTAAGTATTTTAGCTCAGACAGTGTAATACCCTGGTACAGTCTAAGTCTTGTTACCTCATGATTCGTACTTGACTAAGTTATCACTTCTCCATTCAATATATATGATCAGATCAGGAACACTTCAAGGGAATCCTAAATTCTCAGCATGAATCAGCTCCTTGAAGCAAGTACAGTCAAATCAGCACAGAATTCAGTTTCATGATAGAAGTTTAAATGTTTCAGATTAGTTAAATCCATTCTTAGAAAACACATCATGTCTGTGTTATTTCATACCTTTAAGCTTCAACATTCTTACCTATCATTCGGGGATGAATGATCCCAAGGGGGATATAATGTAACACCCCGCATTTCGGACTAGAACAAAAACTATCATTTCTATGCATAGATGATCTAAAACCCTTAAATACTATGCAAATTTGGCAAGTTACTTAATTATGTAGTGTGGAAACCTATTTGAGCATGAATGGAGATCATAGAGGTCCCTTAACTCAAGGACTAGTTTAAAGCTTTCCTATTGTTTAAGTTTTACTGAGTGTCAAAACTTGAATCAACTTCAATCAACCATAACTCCTTGTATATGATGAACTGGGTACCCTACTATATATCAAATGAATGTTCTTTGAGTCCTCGTTCCAACTCCACTAGTTTCTCTTTGATCTGGTATCAGAGTAGAAAGTTAAGCTCATTTTACTTCAAAGTGTCTGTCTGCCAAAATGTGACGATGAGGCTGACAACTTATCGGCTATGTGATGGCCGTCAGATATGGTCGTCAGCCTAAGGCAGTGAATGGTGAAAACTAGCCCAAAAGATATGACTTGGCTGACGACTTATCACCTGAGTGACGGATCGTCAATCCTAGTCGTCAACTGATGAAATTATGCAATTTTTTGGGTTCCTTAGGCGTATTTTTGTCTTTCCCTCACTTCAAAAACCTTTCACACAAATTGAATTACCCCTTAAGTGTTATTAATCAATCACTATCAGTTTTACAACATCAAAAACTTTCTCTTTACTCTCAAAATAAGATCAAATTAGGGTTTTCTCCAAGAACAAGAAATTCAAGAAAATCAAGCTTTAAGTTCAAGATGTCCAAGAAACTAATCAAGATCCGGATTTCATCTATCAAGATCTAGGTTCCATCTTTCAGATCTTATAATTTAAGGTACGTGAGGTTTATCCTAAAAACTACATGGGCTTAAAACCATTAGAGCATGATTTTAAGATTTTTATGCATGAATTTCAAAGGGGTTTTGGAATCTATGTTCTAAATTACGTACTCTGAATGTTTTAATGCTACTATTGTTTTGACCTTGTGGTCCTATCCCCTAAATTGATTTACTTGTATACGTATATGTATGGAAAGTTGTGATTTAATATTGTTTGAGAGCATAAATTATGAACTCCCTTTCTTGTATGGGATTAAAGCTTATGGTTTTGTTAGAGAAGAATTGAAATACATGTTTTATGATTTGAAATATTCTTTCTCAATATCGTTGTACTTGAATATGATTTCGAATTATTGAGAGGGTGATTCTTCAAATAACTATGTGATGTTAAAGAGAAAGAATTGCATGAGATTGAGACTTTTAACATGACCACCTTTATTTACTGAATCATTGATAAAGAGAATTAACTGCATTGTTTTATACGAGTTTCTTGAAAGAATTGTTGATATGGTGGTCCTGAATTTCATGATTTGAAAACAGAGATATAAATTTCTATAAATGGAACAAAGAATGTGACTTGCAAGTCAATGGTTTGACGATACCATATATGTGTCTATGCCATGACAGTGTTAAAGATTTCAGAGTATGTTTTCAGAGTATGCTTGTTTAAAGAACTAAGAAGGGCATAAAGAGGGTTAGGTGGTTACCTGAAGAAGGCGTGAGTTCAAGTAACTCTTAGCCTAAAATTGTATTTGCTGATATGGGTAGATTTTTATTGTACGCTGGCGATGGCTATGTGGAAGAGTAGATTCAGAGACTCCGACCCTTGCGGCACATTTCGGTTGAGGGCTTGGCTATCAAGTTAATGGCAGATCCCATATAGCCTATAGGATTATAGATTGTAGGGTACACCACCTAACGCAGAAGTAAGACAAAGAGTGTCACAGATTTCAGATGTTTTCAGAGAGCCTTTTAAAATACCCTTGTGATTTACTACTATATGATATGTTTATGAATTGCTTTAAATTGCTCTCATATATATTAAAAATAAATGAATATTTTGGATTTGCTCTGCGTACCAGTACATCTATATTGACCCCTCCCCCCTACCTCTCAGGTTCTGAGGTACAGTCTAGGCATCCAGATAAGCAGTAAAAAATTCAGACAACAGATCCGATTGTGCAGGGGTGAGGCTTCTCTATTCTGAAAGGCCTGTCCTTTTAGATTATGTCATCTATTATAGTTTCGGTCTACTGGGGCCTTGTCCCAGTTTTCAAATTATTTCAGATATTGCTTAGTTGATTTTGGATTTCATTCCTTATTGTTAAACTTAATCTAGAGTATGGTCATGTTTCTGTAGTAGATCAAAATTCTGCATTTTCTTTTATTATATAAATATTGTGCATGACTACCAAATAGAGTAGGATGTCCGTGCCTTTATTGTTTGGGATGTCCGTCATGGCCAGGCCTTAGTTTGGTTTTTGACATGAGCCTCTAGAACCCTATTAGAGAGAGTAGTCTTCAAAGTATGTGTGGTGTTGATTGGGAGCGTAAACAACTAGCGTTTTTGTGATTAGCATAAAATTTAATTTAAGATTTCTTTGATTCTAGTGTTAAATTCTTGATTTTTAGACCCAAACCCACAAATGACTTAAGGCTTGATTTTAGGCCCAAATATGGTGGTTTTGCACAAGTTTCTTGAGGGTTACAACTCTGTAATGGTATTTGAACAATGGATTGGTCTCAAAAACTCATTTACCATATGTGCGACCCACATGGGGTTTTTTTGGAGTTATTTTGGACCCAAAGCACAATGGTGCAACATGGGTGTTTTTATTCTCATAATTATGCTTAGATTATGTTTTTGATAGCTTGGCTCGTGGAATAACCTTCAAGGAACTGAAAATTGAAGATTGTTGGTTTGTGAGCTATTTGGATTCAAGGTAGGTTAGGCTTACTTGCAGTTAGATTGAGCTTTATTATAGTATAATTGTAATATCTTGATAAGATTGGGTAGGGTCTTAGATATTGAAAAGGTAAATAGTAATGATTGGAATTAGTCAAAATATTTAGGATAGTGGGCTTGTTAAGAGTGATATTTAACTCTCAGTCTACAACCATAGCTAGTTGAACTTATTGTCACATGAATAGCATGGGAATGCTCTAGTTTCTCTAGTTAGATTAGAGTGACTTTGTTCACTCACCTTATTAGTATGGCATAGTCTGTGAAGTTGTAATTAACTTTAGGTGCTTGGATGACTTAAGAGTAATAATTGAGGAAGAATTGTTCTATAGAACTAGTGTGTATTGGTAAGACCTTAATGCATGAGTTAGATGACTTAGCCTAATCCTGTATAGAAGTTAGACTAGTAAAAGTGAATTTTGGGTTTATTAGAAGTGGTACTTGAACCGTCTTAACCTTGAACTAAGTAACTTTTTTAGTGACCTAGATACGTGATAAACACCTAGATTATGCTTTTGATGATAGTATGGCTAAACCCGATAATTGGTTTATGCATGTTTTTGATGTTGGGATAATGTGTATACTTAAATTATTATCTTTTTGTTAAGATATGGATAGCACTGTAAAGTCTTGTGAATTGAATCTAGGGTTATGCTATCAGTTACCTTATTGGCTAGCTTAATATGTGAGCCTTAAATTATGCTACAACTCTTATTATGATTCGAGCTTAATGACTAAGCTAATGATTTTTTTAAAAGAATCCCTTGCACTAGTCTAGTGAACCATGTAAGTAAAAGAATGATTCTAGATGGCATACCATTGACTTATTATTTACTTGCTATTAATCATGCTTAAGCTCTGAAAAGTTGGGGTTGCTCATATCATTTATATACACATTCCGATGCATCTACTCACAATATGTAGTGATGATTAATGGTGAGGTACCATGATATGTATTTGCTTAGGTTTCTTATACTTTATTGTTGTGCCCTTGTACTTGATATTGATTTGTCTACATGTGTATATATTTATTGTTGTCTTTGTTGTTATTGATGATGTGATGATGCCCGATAGATCTGGAGGATATATTGATTTTATGATGATGCCCGATGAATCCAGAGGATATATTGATGTTATGATAATGCCTGATAAATCCAGAGGATAAATTAATATTTTGGTGATGCCTGGTGTATCCAGAGGATAAATTGATGTTATGATGATGCTCGATGAATCCAAAGGATATGTTAATGTTATAATGATGACGGTGAATCCAGAAGAGGTATGGATGTTCTGATGATGCCCGGTGAATCCGTAAGAGGTATTGATGTTGTGATGATGCTCGATGATCCGAAAGAGGTGTTGATATTGTGATGATGTTCGGTGAATTCGGAGAATATATTGATCTTATGTTGATGCTCGATGAATCTGGAGGATACATTGATGTTGTGGTGATATTATGTATGGTAAGCATATCTAAATATATAGATATATGCGTGGTTATGCATTGTATGATTACGTACTTGTGTGCATTTAGGATATGATCTTTTCCTTGGAAAGTTGTCCATAATTTTCTACCATTGATCACTAGTTAAGTAGTGTGGCTCTTGTTAATAATAAATAGTGAATAGAAGTAGAATATGCCGATTATTGAGTTAAGACAAATTGGTAAGTTTAATTATGTGTAGAATTAAGGGTTCACCTAGTGAATACATTTGGCGTGAATAAATATGTAAATTATTGAATTTTTCCTAGTAATATATTTTATGTTATAACTAGTTGTCTGTATAAAGTGGCAATAGGACATGATGGCTAGTAGACCAGAATGGTAGTTAGTGGACCTTGTTTAGTTAAAATGTGGTAAGTAGTAATTATGGTTGTGAAATAGCATAGATACATAAAAGGCAATATACCTAAGGTTAGTATGACTTTGCTATATATTGGTTCGCTGTAACACCCCGATTCACTGAACCGAAATGCTACACGGTGCTTATGACCCCGAGGGACCACAAGCTAAACCATGACTGATATCTGCACCTGTATGCTGCAAATTATGATATAATAATGCGGAACACATAGAACTATAAGGCCATAAGGTTCATGTGAATACCATCATATGGGTGAAAATACCCAAAACAACTCAATCTGAACGTAAATCTAAACATAAATCTAAAAGCCTCTAAACTATTTGAATAAGGAGTTGAAGGAACATGTCTCTAACTAACTCCATAAAACTAAACTAAATAAATAAATAAATGTATCAAATCAATAAGGACTCACTGTGTCTCTGCGACTGGAATGGTACCGCTACTGCTGGGCTGGAGCTCGTGTCTCGGAACCTATGGTGTAACATGAAAAGAAAGCACCATAGCGCAATGTATTAGTACAACTGGAGTACTGAGCATACAAGGAAGGTAGGCTGAACATAAAGGATTTCATACATGAACAAAACTAACTCACTAATATGAACGTGGGAGTGCAAACACACATATATAGAAACTGGGACCGTGAATATGTGATAGCATGACCTGTAAGCTAATACATGGTTTACTGATAACTGTCATGACTAATACTAAAACTGTTAACATGGACGACTGTATCTGACAATCCTGTATATACTAAAATCTGAAGAACGCCCTGAGTTCTTTTACTGAGATTGATACTGAAACTGTGGGAAGTAGTGTTTAACCAACATGACCCATGTATACCGTTATGGCTAAGATGGGGTCCAATCTCTGCCCCAATTGGAAGGGTGTCAATACCGTGCCATGGGTAAGGACAGCCTGTGAGTGACCCTTATCTGGCGGGTACTCAATGAGAACGGTGGGAACCCTAAACTAATGGGTTAAGCCACCTTATCAACCCTAATCTGACGGGTTAAGATGTCTCAACCTACGCTGGCTACATATTTCTGGAACACAAGAATGACTACTAAGAATCATACCCTGAACTGGAAGGTGGGTTCCCATCCTTGGGTTTACTCGGTGGTAACCTCTACTCCCATCTGGAGGGAATATACATGAATAACTGACTGTGCATGACTTAATCTTACTTAATTTCGTTGACTGGCGGAATGTTACTGATATCTGACAACTGACTAAGAACATAAGGTTTTCCTGAGTCACATGACTGACTGAAATCTATGGAATCATAGCTTGAGTTTGGATATCATGAAACATGACATGGATCTAGGCACACAACTATACTTTTTGGGTACAAGTACTCCCAGGACTCGATGGAAGGAAACTGACACACATGACTGACTTAATCATAAGAGTAGAGTCCATAATTTATAATATCATAAGTAGGGATCTCATACTAAGCATGGTTACCAACAATGTATTGCATGGAAAGGATTTCATATCACATGGAAGTACTTGAACAATCTTAATATCATGTTCATTGCATAATCATATTAGCAACACATACCAATAGCATGGAAGTTCATATGAATTGAATGGTTATCATATATCTTGTTCATAAGTAGGATTTGTAAGTAAACATAGTATAATGTCATAAGAATAGTTCATGAGTATTCCAACAACATTTACAAGGCACATTTTCAACATAGAAGTCATTGGAACGTAAGGGCATATCATGAATCCTTCACTTAGTCACAATTTAGCTATATTGCATGATTTCTAGTTTCTTAGGCATTTTATCAAACACCTTACATGTACATCTTAAGCATAGGTGAAATCATTAAGTTATACATCATGAACAACCAAATTTACATGTTTCCAACTCATATGATATCATGAAATTCAAAAAAACATATAAAGATTCCATCTTGGGAATCACCCAATATCAACAACATGATCATCAACACCCAACAATATAGAAATCATACTTTATAACGAAAAAGAGGGTTTTTGAGCTTTATGGATGAAAGGGATCCATAGAACAAATCACGCATACCTTAGAAGAAAGATTCTTGATGATTGACGGAGGAATTTCCTTGAAATCGGATCTTCAAGCTTAGTTACGCAACCCTAGTTGTTTTTCTCTTTTAGTGCTCTTGGATGATGAGCTTTGATTTGATAATAGGGTTGTAATATGTTTAGAAGCAATATATTTCGTAGGGTTAAGTTTAGGGACGTGTAAGAAGTGTTAAAAGACTTAATTACCCTTAAAATAACTCAAAACGGAGTATTTTTGGCAGCTGGAATTGACTTACGTCATGCCCAAGTGATTTCCTAAGCTAGGTTGGGCGGCGCCTAACCAATTGCCTATGTTTTTTTGGGCGGCGCCTAACCAATCGCCTATCCTTACTGTCTCTCACGAAAATGGGCATAACATTTCGCTCGGGTATTGGATTATGGCAAAATTGGTATTGTTGGAAAGCTAATTTGATTCTCTACAATTTGGTGGGTATAAATCAGCCAAAATATCACATTAAAATTGAGTTATACTCATTCAATGATGACCCTTGCAAAATCAAACACTTAAACTTGATGGATTCAAAAACTCTTAGCTTGTATTACCTTAAGTGACTCATATGAACATTCTTAATACATCATAAGCTAGCCTATTACTAGGATATTCATTGCAAGTCATGTACTCAAGTATGAATCACAAGATAGGAGATTTCATACATAGGAATACTTATTCAATTCCTAGCTTAGAAACATATGGGGTATTACATTTGCTTTGTAGTAATTGATGGTGATTATGGATCATGGAAAATGACCGTTAATGGAATTCTGAATATTGTGAGTAAAAGTGAGTAGGTTATAGATATGTGTCCTAATGAATTGATCTATTGGTGCACTCTTCAGTGGTATGGAATGTTGTGATGAGTTTGTTACTTTTTGTTCTTTTGGTTGTACTTCACGGTAGTATGGGACGTCATGGTAAGTTCTCTTACTTTATGTTTTAATGATTATGGGTTTGTTGAAATTTGTATTTATGCAATTGTAATTGTATAAACATGTTACTTTACACTTTAATATTGGTTATTAACTTTGTATGATAGTTGTTGTATGTAATGATATGAGACATCATATTATTGCTCTAGTGGTTAGTTATTTTGTAAAGTGATGATGAAGAAGATTCAGGGTTAATTCTGTACTTTGACTTATAGCTTATATCTTTACTTTATATCATAATTTAGCTCAACCGACAAATGATTCCTACTGAGTACACGTGTTTGTACTCATATTACATTTTTGTACCTTTTTGGTGTAGACCTGAGTACTAGTTTCCACCACTGAGTTGAGTTTGTGTTGTATTAATCTATTAAAGAAAGGGTCAGCTCTTGGAGTTCTAGTCTCCCATTTCCCTCCTATATTTATTCAGTCTTTTGTATTCAAGATAGATGTATAAGACTATTTAGACTTTATGTTGTATTTTTTATTGTTTATCTTAGATGCTCTAGTATTAATATTATCAGGTCATGGGATTGGTATTCGTATGTTATGGGGAACACTATCGGTTATATTTGTGTTTGTAGATTTTGTCCATGTTTGACATTTTTATCAAAGTAACCCACTGTATTGGCTCTAGATTAAGGTGATGTCTTACGTATTGGTAGGTTTTATTAGGTGCCATAAAAGCTCAAAAATTAGGTCGTGATAGACTCCTGGATGTGTGATGATCACAAATAAGCTTTACGGCTTACAAATATGTTATGCCTCTAAAACACCCTAGTTGTTGGACCATAGAAAATTTCCTAGAATTTTGATCTTTGGAACCAATACTACTCAAGGGTAAGAGCCATTTGTTGGTGTATGGATGATGTTGTCCAATCGTATGCTGACAAAAGTCGGTTAGTGGGATGGATTTTGGTTACTCAAATAGGTACGACCTAGGTGTACGAGTCGTATTTGTTTTCATGAATCATTTAGTTCCTTAACATAATCTTATACTTGGTTACTTAGGTTAAATCTAAGTACTAGTGGATCATTATGAGCCGTAAGCCAGGGTACGAGTCATACAAAGAACTTATATAGTGGACATTGTCTAAATCTTCCTTGGGTTTATATTTGCCAGGTGTACGAATGTAGGGTACGGATTGTAAGCTTTAGATATGACTTGGTTGGAAGAGTCGTATGTTGGATAGTGTTTGGTACAAAGGTTGAGGCTAGGGTACAAATGGAGGGTACCACTCGTATTTAAAGAATACAACTCATGAGGTCAGTGGTATCCCTATGACAATATTTTGGTGCAACATAAGTGGGGGTATTCTGGATATTTCCCCACTTATTCTAATAAGGTCCCATGACTTCTAACATATTTTGAAGGTTATTTACCATATTATTCCAATCATTAACACTTAGAATCCCTTCTAAACACTCTAAAATTCTCTCAAAATCTTTTGGGCAAGGGATGCAAGGGTTTTAACTAGAGAATTGATTTGGGGCTTGTTTATGTTATTTCCTTCCATCATCATCATGGTTTAAGGCATGTTCTCTCACTGTTAATTCTATCTGACGGCATGGTTTTATGAATGTCTTCATGATTTCATTGATTGTATAATTTTGGTTTACAAATATGAATTAGGGTATTTGATAATAAATGGTTGGTTATGGTTTCCCATGGTTTTAATTATGCTTTTATATGCATTAACAGTGGTTTTGGATAACTGGATTTCATGGGAATGGTTCAATGGTAATTGGAATTGGTTTGGTCATTTTATGCCCCCAGTGTGTTTGACAAAATGCTTATAAAAATAAGTTTATTGCATTGACTACTTTTAATGGAAATCTTTCATGTTTTAAACTTGGTAAAGGTATTATGCATGATTTGTTAAGATAAATGCCTAAATGGTTATGCTTGTGGGTATATGGAATCCCCCAAGTGATTTAATATGGTAAATGAAAGGGCACTTGAAAGTCCTCTTAATCCTATATATGTTTGGCTATGGATAATAATTGCATGTAAGGATTGGTATGACGATACCAATATTAATGGGCTTGGTTAGTAGTTAGATAATGTTTTGTTTTTTTGGAAATTGGTTTTAATTGGGTAATAAGGGCAGGATATCTAGTAAAGTCGTGGAATGTAGAGGTCCCTAGGGTACCAAAACTAGAAACTCATATTTGCCGATATGAGGTTGGTCTTAGTGACCGTGTGCATGATGTTACACTATATTTTAGGGTATGTACTACTCATCCTATGTTTTCTTCCCTGGTCATAGGGCTATATACACTAGGGCCCTTTTAGCAAGGGGAGTTGAACCCTTTTAACCCGTGGGTAGTTTAAGATGGCAATGCTTCACAATCCAGGTTAAGGTTATAAAGGCATGCTAAACCCAATCCCTTTTTCTGGCATGGTTATGTATATATATATATATATGGTTATGTGCATATGGATTATCTTACTTGGTTTTATAATTGGCATTATTTTATCCTTATCATGAGATCATGTTAGAGTTCACCCACTAACCCGTCTCCTGGCGGCTGTATACCCAGGCTATGCAGGAACCCGCTGTTCTACTCCTCCTATGTAGTGATTGACTTGGGAAAATATTTGGACTAAAGTGGTGAGCTTCCATCCTTTTGGAAGGATCCATTTTTTGTTATGGATATTCCTAGACATTATGGTTATGTCCCAATCAGATTTTATTAATCCTTCTGTTAGAGGAATTGTGGTACTTCTATGGGTTGGAATGGGCGGGATAGATATTAGTGTCGGCCTTTGCATTGGAATAAGCTGGTGGGCTGATATTATTGGACAATATTATTGGTTTTTCCACCCTATCTTATTTTGGAATTAATTATATTATATTTTAAAATTTATTTGGTTATGGCGTAGTTTATGGCATTTGGTATAGTTTGGTAGTATTGGATAGTTGGTATGGGATGGTAGGACTCGGTTGGGTCGGTCACTGTTGTTATCCTATACCTAAAGTCATTATGTAAGCTTGCATGATCTTGCTACCTGCTTAAAATCTAGCCAACTCAGGGTAGGCAACTGGAGATTGGGTTGGGTAACGAGGGTGATCTCCAATCTCGATTGGACTTAGGATTCCTATTACGACAAACCCTTCAATTGGGTCACATCTAATTTACATCAGAGCCTAGGTTCATAGTCAATTGGGAGTCCACAAAGCCGTGTAGAGTAGAGTCTTTTTGAAGGGTATGTAGCGCACCACACTCATAAGGGAGAGACTACAAAACATTTAGGAATGTTTCACTTTCTTGGTATTCTATTTTTAAGCTTAGAGTCTCATCCTGGAATCTTCTCTAATCCTTGTTTTTTCATCTTTTAGATTATGTCTCGTATAACTGGAACGCAAGGAAATTCTTCTATCCTATCTGTGGGTATTGCTTAAGGGGTACATCTTACTTCTGGGGTTTATCTTAATATCACAGTCCTATCCCTGATAGTTTTGGAGTTCCACCAGTTTCTACTAGTCCACCTCAAGGCGAGATGACTAATGTAGAATTTCATCAGTCTATGAGTTTATTACTAAATTGGCCATTGTTTAGGATGAGCAGCGTGCGACTGATGCTTTATCTACTAAGGCCACAAGGGTTAGCCAATTTATGAAGATGGATCCTCCCATTTTTCTGGAGTAAAGGTGGAGGAGGATCCACAAGTGTTCTTGATGAAATGGAAAAGATATTTTGGGTGATGCAAGCTACTTAAATGGAGAGTCAATACTTTGTAGCTTATCATTCCAAAGAGATTGTATATCAGTGGTATGAAAAGTAGGGCAGGAATAGGGGTGATGGGGAAGAATTATTCTTATGGTTTACTTTTTCTTAGGCCTTCTTAGATCGATTCTTTCCCCAAGAGTTGAGGGAAGCAAAGATGAAAGAGTTTGTAAACCTCAAACAGAGAAGGATGTTTATCAAGGAATATGCCTTGAAGTTTCATCAATTGCAAAGGTATGCTCCAGATTTAGTTATTGACATGTCGGCTAGAATACGAAAGTCCACATCTGGGTCGAATCGGTATTTAATTTTTGAGAGAAAAACTGCCTTGCTGATTAAAGATATAGACATCTCTAGGTTGATTATTCATATCCAGTAAGTGGAAGATGAAATAAGAAAGTAGGTGGAGTTTTGGGGATAGAAAGGGTAAGAGGAGCAGGTTTTCTGACAAGGGAGGTGTTTAGTCTCTATGTGGGTTAGGATGGTGATAAATGGTAGAAAAAGAAGTAGGGGAGTTCTGGTTCTTTCTCTTTTGCTAGTGCTCCTCACTAATTGGGCGACAAACGTCATCATGGTGGTGTCAATTTCTAGGCATAGGGTGCCTAATCTCAAGTAAGTAGAGGTTAGTCAATTTCTTAATTCCCTCCTTATCGGTTCAGTGGTTATCCTCATCGGGGTTATTACGATGAAGGAAGGGAAAATGCTTCAAGTGTGGCCAGGCAGGCCATCAGGTCAGGGATTGTCCAGTTAATAAGGTTGTTACAAGGGTGAATAAGATTCCCATGGCTTCATCTTATGCTCCTACACCCGATGGTGTGGCATCTACTTCTATTACTGCTCCTGGTTCTAGTGTTGGTCGGAACAGGTTGTGTTTTTTGGTGTCCTAAAATGAATCCATGTATCACCTGATTTCATTACTTGTATGTTACAACTTTTCTATCCTGATGTATATTGTTTGCTTGACCTGGGGTCCACTATCTTATATGTGACTCTTTATATGGCTATTTCTTTTTGTTTTGATTCAGAAGTTTTTTGGGATCCTTCTTCTATTTTGACCCCAATAGGTGACTTGATTAATGCTAAAAGTATCTATAGGGGTTGTGTGGTATCAGTTGGTGGCAAGCATAACTTGGTGGATCTATTTGAGTTAGGTATGGTGGATTTTGATATCATTCTAGGGATGGATTGATTACATTTTTTCTACGTGTCCTTGTAATGTTGGACCCATAGGGTTATCTTTAGGTTCCCTGGTGAACCGATTGTAGAATGGGGGGTGGTTCTTTACCACCTAGGGGAGATTCTTTTCTTATCTTAGAGCTCAGAGGTTAATATCTAAAGATTCTCTCAATCACTTGGTCTATGTTAAAGATTCTAACTCAAAAGGTCCTTCTATCCAATTGTTCCAATGGTTAATGAGTAGCCTGAGGTATTTTCAGATGATCTTTTTTGTGTTCCTCCAGATTGGAAAATTGAGTTTGGTGTTAATCTAGTTCCGAATACTCGTCCAATTTCTATTTCTCCATAAAAAATAGTGCAGCCTGAGTATAGGGAACTCAAGGAACAACTTAAAAATCTTTTAGATAAGGGGTTTATTTATCTTAGTGTATCTACATGGGGTCCACCGGTGTTGTTTGTGCACATGAATGATGGTTTCCTTCAGATGTGCATGGATAATAGCAGTCGAATACGGTGACGATCAAGAATAAGTATCCTCTTCTAAGGATAGATGAACTGTTTGACCAGTTGAAAGGTGTAAGGTTCTTTTTTAAGATAGATCTTCGGTCTGGTTACCTCCAGCTAAAGATTAGGGAGGTGGATATCCCTAAGATGACTTTTCGTACTCGGTATGGGCACTTTGAGGTTTTGGTAATGTTATTTGGGTTGACTAATTCTCCAGCGGCATTTATGGATCTGATGAATTGTGTTTTTCTTAAGTATTTAGATCTCTTCATTATTGTGTTTATCGATGACATTCTGGTCTATTCAAAGAGTAAGGTGGATCATGCTAATCACCTCTGTATGGTGTTACAGACCTTAAAGGAACAACAGTTGTATACCAAGTTCTCTAAGTGTGAGTTTTGGTTTACCGATGTATGTTTCTTAGGTCATATTATTTCTAGTAAAGGGATCGTGGTGGATCCGCTAAAGGTTATTATGGTGAAGAGGTGGCCTAGACCCACTACTCCATCTGACATTCAAAGCTTCTTGGGTTTAGCTGGGTATTATAGGAGGTTTATGGAAAGCTTTTCATCGATAGGTTCTCCTTTGACTAAATTAACTCAAAAAAAGGTCAATTTTTCATTATCGGATGCCTCTGAAGGGGGTTTTGAGAAGATGAAGGATAAGTTAACTTCAGCTCAAATTCTGACTTTGCCAGAAGGCAATGTTGGGTTTGTGGTATGTTGTGATGCATCTCAGGTAGGGCTTGGTTTTGTTTTAATGCAACATGGCAAGGTGATTTCCTATGCTTCCAGGCAGTTGAAAGTGCATGAGAGGAATAATCCTACACATTAGGTGAAGCTATTGACGGTTGTATTTTCTTTGAAAATATGGTGGTATTATTTGTATGGTGTTTAAGTGGATATCTTTTTTTATTATAAGAGTCTACAGTATGTGTTTACTCAGAGGGAGCTAAATCTCAGGCAGAGAAGATGGCTTAAACTCCTCAAGGACTATGACATAAGTCTTTACCACCACCTAGGTGAGGCTACCATAGGATCTAATACTCCTAGCAGGTTATCCATGGGGAGTTTAGCTCATGCTGAGGAAGAAAAGTGGGAATTGGTGAAGGATATTTAGTTCTTGGATAATCTTAGAGTCTGCCTCTTGGACTTTAAAGATGGTGGTGTGATGGTGCAAGAACTGGTTCGATCATCTCTTAGTGCGGAGATTAAGAAGAATCAAGTGATAAATCATATCTTGATAAAAATCAAAAATGATGTTTGTAGGCAAATGGTAGTGGTGTTTCATATTAGTGGTAATGGTACTTTACAGTATTAAGGGAGGTTATGTGTTCCTGATATCTATGATTTGTGACAAAGAATTTTGGATGAGGCGCATAAGTCACACTGTGTTGTTCATCCCGAGTCGACTAAGATGTATTATGATCTCAAAGAGATCTATTGGTGGAATGGAATAAAGAGGGATGTGGTTGATTTTGTGTCCAAATGTATAGTGTGTCAACAGGTTAAGGTAGAGCACATGAGGCCAGGAAGGTTGTATCAAGAAATTGATTGCCTGAATAGAAGTGGGAAGTGATTAATATGGACTTTGGTATCGATTTTCCTCAGTGTCGGAACTAATATGATTCGATTTGGGTCATCATGGATAGGATAACTAATGTTGCTTACTTTTTGCTAGTTTGAACTACCTTCTCAGTGAAAGATTATGTGAAGCCTTATCTTCAGGAGATTGTGAAGCTGCATAGGGTGCCTATTTTGATTATTTTTTATCGTGGCATGCAATTTACATCTCACTTCTGGTGATCTGTTCAGAGAGAGTTAGGGACTAAGGTTAGTGTGAGTACTTTTTTCCACTCACAGATGGATGGGCAAGTGGAGAGAACTATTCAGACATTAGAGGAAATGCTTCAGTCTTATGTGATTGATTATGGTGGAAATTGAGTTGAGCATCTACTTTTGGTGAAGTTTGCTCACAACAATAGCTATCATTCTACTATTAGTACGGCACCTTTTGAGGCATCGTACGGTAGGAGGTATAGATCTCCCATTGGTTGGTTTGAGCTTGGTGAGGCAGATATATACCTAAAGCCGACAAAAGTTCTATGTTGATGTTAGGCATAGAGACTTGTAGTTTGAGGTTAGGGATAAGGTTTCCCTCAAGGTATCTCCAATGAATTAGGTAGTGCTGTTTGGAAAGAAGGGGAAGCTCAGTCCCTGGTATGTTGGTCCTTATGAGGTTTTGAGGAGAGTTGGTAATGTTGCTTATGAGTAGGAGTTACTTTCTAGCTTGAGCTTGGTTTATTCGGTCTTTCATGTTTCTATGTTGATGAAGTGAATTTGTGATCCTTCTTTGGTTATTCCATTTGAAGGATTGGGTATCTCAAATTCTTTGTCTTATGAAAAAGTGTCGATTGAGTTCATGGATAGGAAGCGTTATCGGTTGTGGACCAAGGATATGGCTTCTATTTAGGTTTTTTGGCAGAACCATAAGGTGGAAGAAGGTACATGGGAAATGGGGGAGGACATGATGTCCAAATATTTGCATTTGTTTTCTTCATCTGGGATTTAGGCAGAAGGTATGTGTCTTTAACATATCTTTATTTTTTTAGGATTTTAAAGGAAAGATTAATATCTTTTCCTCTTTGTTTTCAAACTTTGTTAAATATTGGAAATATATTTGATAATTGAAAGGACTCGTGCGTGTTGTTACCTCTACCTAGTCTATCATTCGGGTATGAATGTCCTAGTGGTTAAGATTGAAACACCATATATTTTGGACCTTAGAAAATTTCCTAGAATTCTGATCTTTGGACCCAATATGAATCGGTGGTAAGAGCCATATGTTGGAGTACGGATGGTATGGTCCAATTGTATACTAACCAAAGTTGATTAGTAGGATGGATTTTGGTTACTCGAATGGGTACGACTTAGGGGTATGAGTCATATTTGTTGTGACAACTCTTTTGGTTCCTTATTTGTTACTTAGGTTAGATCTAATTATGAGTGGATCGTCATGAGCCGTAAGCTAGGGTAGAGTCATACAAAGGACTCATATGGTGGACAATGTCTAAATCTTCCTTGGGTTTAAATCTGCAAGGGGTATGGATGAAGGTTACATATCATAAGCTTTGGATACGACTTGGTTAGATGAATCTTATGCTGGATAGTGTTTGATCTAAAGGTTGAGACAGGGTATTAGTGGAGGGTATCACTCGTATTGGAAGGGTACGACTCATGATTGTCAATCGTATCCCTATGATGGGACTTTGGTGCAACTTAAGTGGGGGTATTCTAGACATTCCCGCACTTATTCAACTAAGGTCCCATGACTTCTAACCTACTTGTAAGGTTATTTACCCTATTATACAATTCATTAACACTTAGAAATTCTTCTAAAACACTCTAAAATTCTCTCAAAAGATATTGGGAAAGGGAAGCTGAGGTTTCAGCTAGAGGATTGATTTGGGTCTTATCTTGGTGATTTCTTTTTATTATCATCTTGGTTTAGGGAATGTTATCTTCCCTCATTGTTAATTCTATCTAAAGGCATGGTTTTATAAATGTTTTCATGATTTCATTAATTGTATGATTATTGTTTTCAAATATAAATTGGGGGTTTTGATATTAAATGGTTGGTTATGGTTTTCCATGATTTTAATTATGCTTTTATATGCATTAATGAGGTTTGGAATAATTAGATTTCATGGGAATGGTTTAATGGCAATTGAAATTGGTTTTGGTTATATTATGCCCCCAATGTGTTTGACAAAATGCTTAAAAAGATATGTTCATTGCATTGAATACTCTTAATGGAACTATTGCATGTTTTAAACTTGGTAAAGGTATTATGCATGGTTTAAATAATTTGTGAAGGAAAATACCTAAAAGTCTATGCTTGTGGAATACATGGAATCCCCTAAGTGGTTTAATATGGTAAATAGAAGGGCACTTGAAAGTCCCCTTAAACCTATATATGGTTGGCTATAGATAATATTTGTAAGTAAGGATTGGAATGACGATACCAATATTAATGGACTTGGTTAATAAATAGATAATGGTTTGGTTATTTGGAAATTTGTTTTAATCAGGCAATAATGGTGGGATATGTAGCAAAGCCGTAGAAGTGGAGGTCTCGGTGGGAAAAAAATTGGAAACTCATATTTGCCTATATAAGGTTGGTCTTGGTGACCGTGTGCTTGATTTCACACGATGTTTTGGGGGATTTAGTGTCATCCCAGGTTTTCTTCCCTAGAGATATAGCTACACGCAATGGGGCCCTTTCAGCAAAAGGAGCTAAACCCATATAGCTCTTGGGTGACTTATCACAATAAAGCTACACAACACAGGTAAAGGTTTTAACGGTATGCTAAACCCGGTCCCTTTTTCTGACTTGGTTATATTTATATATGGCTGTATGCATATAGATGGTTTTACTTGGTTTTATAAATGACATTATTTTATCCTTATCCTAAAATCCTGCTAGAGTTCACCCACTAACCCATCTACTGGCGGTTGTATGCCCACGCTATGTAGGAACATTATGTTCTACTCCTCCTACATAGTGATTGACTCGGGGACAACATTTGGACTTTAATGGTGAGCTTCTATCCTTTTAGAAGGCTCTGTTTCATGTTATGGATATTTCTAGACATTATAGTTTATTTTTGGATATTAGTTGTGGCTATAGCTGGGGGCATGAACTAATTGGATTTTATTACTCCTTTGGTTAGAGGCTTTGTGGTACTCTTATGGGTTGGAATGGGCGAGATCGTTATTGGTGTCGGCCTTGGCATTAGAATAATCCTGTGAGAAAAAATCATTAGACGATATTGTTGGTTGTTCCATTCTTTCTTATTTTAGGATTAATTATATTATGTTTTGAAACTTATTTGGTTATGGCCTGGTTTATAGCCTTTGGTATGGTTTTGTATTGTTAGATAGTTGGTGTGGGATGGTTGGACTCACTTGGGTCAGTCACAGTTGTGATCCTATCATTGTCTTTATGTGAGATGTTGCATGATCTTGCTACATGTTTGAAATCCAGCAAACTCAAGGCATGCAGCTGGAGGTTGGGTTGGGTAATGGGGTGGTCTCTAATCCTGGTCGGACTTGGGACACCCATTATGACTAGGCCCCCGGTCGGGTCACGTCAGCCTCATAGTTAGGCTATGACTTATAAATATGAGATGTCTTACAAATATGATTATTGATATGAGTTTCAGATACGTCTGTGGGCCTAATTCCATAATTGTGATGTTATGACTATTCCAGACTCATTATTAGGCCAAAGGCTGTGTTATGATATGAAATAGATATCCGGGATATAGTTATCCTTGTAAATGATAAAGTTGTAGTTTATGAATATATAAACATTCTTATACACATATCTTTGGTATGGGACAGAGAAAAATGTCGTATAGTGTTATGATTCCAATATTTGAATACTGGTGTTGGCATGCGTAGATTGAGTACATTCATGATTGTTGCATTGATGATTGATATAATTCCAATTAGGTTATAACCTTATTATTGTTGCCATTAACTAAGGGCTAAAGCCTACTTTCTACCCTAAGATGGATTTCTTCACAATAATACCTGTTGAACCTATAGACTAATTTATCTGAATAAAAGAGGTAATAATAATGATTTAAGGATTTAGCTGAGGTATATTCTAGTCCATGACTTGTTTCTACTATTCACTCCAGTTGTGATATATTTCAACCTTTTCTATACTTTATAATGATTTAGCCCTGAAGTTCACTCTAGGAAACAACTTACAGAGTTATACTCTATTAGCCATGGCTCGAGTCAATGCACCTATTATAACAAATATTTATTAATGATGTGAAATTGATAATGAATGATGAATTATGGAAATGTACTCTACCTTGCTTCTTTTATCATGATCATTTACCTTAGCCCTCTTGGGGCTTGTCCTGTAATTTAGTTTTCATGGGGTCTGTCATTTACTGTAGCCCTTGTGGGACTTGTTATTAAATTTTTCCCTTGTGGGGATTTCCCTTTACTTTAGCCCTTGTGGGATCACCCTCTATTACTGATATTGATTTGGATATTATGATGATGTGATATTTCCCGGCAAGGCCGAAGAATATTATGATGATGTGATGATGCCCGGTAAGGACGGAGGATATTATGATGATGTGATGATTCTTGACATGGATGGAGGATATTATGATGATGTCATAATGCCCGACAAGGTCAGAGGATATTATCATGATGTGAAGATACCTGACAAGGCTAGAGGATATTGTGATGATGATATTGATGCTCGACAATACTGGAGGATGATTATGATGAGGATAATGATAATAATGATGGTTATGATTTGGATGATTTTTTTTGGCATCATGAATTTTGTTGCATTCATACTTTCATGCGCATCACCTATAACGAGTATGTGCCTACGTCTATCAGTCGGTATAGGACAGTTTCTTAGATATGGGTGATAATTGTTCCTTGTGTTGTTGTATCCTGATTGAAGATTTTGATACTAGGATAGTAGAGGTTTACAAAGGCTCGATTAGGTATTTGGTTGTCTAGGATAGCTGGTTACTCACGATGTTATTGATATTGTGATTATCACTATTATGATCATTTTTATGTCTAGCTTATGATAGATTGGTAATTGATTTGGTATCGAGACTTGAGGTATGATTCTGGACTCTTTTATCTTACAATTTCATTATTATTCAAAATTAATAAATAATGATAAAAATTGATTAAAAACCTTGAGCATGATAGTATTAAATCTTGATAGGATTATAATGAAGGCTTAAAATAAGGACATGATGATTTAGGTTATACTTTAAGTTGAGTTCATATCTATATGTATATATTTATATCTAGATATATGTAGCTATGGTATTATCATATATCCTTTCCTTCAATTCTTCATATCGGATATTCATTCCTTGGCCTTGTATACTTCTATACCTATTCTTTTGTCGCCCTTTTGTTGATCTATTTGTAGGGGATATACGGTATGGTGTTGATATTCCTGAATATTGGCGTATAGTATGGTTCATCCTCTGTACTTCCTTATTCTTATTATGTTACATTCCTGTACATGAATAGGATAATGGTTCCTTATTATTTCATTGGCTTGATATATGATTTATGGATTCTTGGGTGTAGTATCCATTCTATTTATATGTTGTATATATTTGCTTTTTCCTTGGGGCTTGATTTGCAGTTGCCTACAGAGTACTATTTATTTGATACTCATACTACACTTTTGTATCCTATATATAATAGTACGGGTTATCAGCATTGGTGTGCATATCGTGCAGATCAGCCATGTTTCAGAGACTTAGGGTGAGCTCCTGACGTCCAGAGTATTACTTACATCCTTCTTATTTACTATAATTGTCTTCAAGTTATATTTGAAGGTATGTTGTAACCGTGTAATTCCCATTTTATTTCATTCTTGTACTATTGTTATATTTGAAGATCTTGTACTGATACCACTAGGTCTTGGGATTATATTGTGTAATTGCTTAATTATTTCATCAGTTCCACAATTCTTATCTTTATATATTTGGTAGTCCGTTACAAGCCGTTCCGAACTACGGGTTTGGCTTGCCAACTGATACACCCAAATTAGACCTCTCTTACGAGAGAGTAAGTGGTCGTCGTCAAATATATAACCCAACTAGGTTGGTGTCAAATCCCATAGGGAATATGGTATTAATTGAAGTTATTCATGATTTAATCGACTAGCTAATAGCTTCCTATAAATGGGGTTTTTAAGAGATTAAATAAAAGTTATTGTTCACTTTGTTTTAATAGCTTGCAACTAAGATTTCAATGCTTCAAATTAATGTTATGGAAAAACTAGAGTTGTGTTCACTATGAGTATTGACACTTGATATACAATAGTTGTAGTCCAAAATTCTTATGGCATGTAGGAACAAAAAATTCTCATTATCAAAGCTCTATCTAAATGCCTCTCGACCTATTTAGAAATTGGATTACCTAATTCTTTCGAACATAGAAGTTCTGCATACTTACCCAGATCTTATCTTGAGTTAATTAACCTTGCTATAACATTAATCATTAGATGGAAGTTTAATGTTTTCAAATCCCCGTTGATAATTCACTTCCTATTAAATTAATTTCTTACTTTAAGCAAACCAATAATCAGGTCTAATCTATTGTTTTCAACTAATAGACAACATGTATAACAAAAGAAATATCAAGGAGTTCCTAATTCCTTGAGAATCTTAATCAACTAAAGAATTCACAAGGCCAAACTCATAGATTCTACAACTCAGGTTAAGAGAATTAGTTCCTCATAATATACAAAGGAACAACATATATTGAATTCATAATTCAGTAGTCGTTAACTTACAAATGATGATGATATATGATCGTTCTTCCTTCTACATCATATGAGAATTCTCAAAACCAAAATAAAAATCCCAAAACTTAATTCAAAAATTCTGACCAAAAGTGTCAAAAAGTGGCTGTTTTGAATAAGTTCAAGATGTTTCTAAAACCTAAAAGTCTTCCTTAAATACTTAAGCTAATTTTGGATTTAAAGTTCAAATTCCAGATCTTCCGCTCCATAGTTGACGTCCTGTCTGATGGCTAATCAGAGACTTAAAGACTTATCAGACCAAGTTATCAACTTCTCTTTCAAAATCTATGTTCACTGCTTACAAGTGATGACCTGGGCCAACGGCTTATCAAGAAGTTGACGACTTATCAGGTCAAGTCATCAACTCTTCATTTCAATTCTGACACACTATTTCTAGCTGACGACTTCTCCTGATGCCTTATCACTAAGTTGAAAACTTATCATCCAAGTCGTCAACTACATGTCTCCTATCTACTTTATCAACATTTTCCCTACTTAACGTAGTTATCGTAGGTTTTCATGCATCTTGACTTACCCACAATTTCATAGAGATTATAATAAAAAAGATAAAAGTTACTTAAGAATTTACAATTTTTCTGAGTTAAAAGACTTAAATGTACTATCACAAAGCTCTCACATCAACACCCTCAACTTAAAATATTTGCTTGTCCTTAAGTAACTAACACAGTATTATGCACACAACCAGAACTACAATGTAAAAAGTAGTATTTGATTTCTTTATTTTGTACCCATAAAAGGAGAATGTGATGTTTTCTGGCCAAGCACATCAAGGTTCCATCTCATCTTCAAATTTCAAATAAACAAACTTCTATCTAAGCTTAAAGCATTCAATCAAGAATTTAGCAAAGTCCACAGCTATTCTCATGCCCTCACATAGAAGAAAGAAGTTCCCGACTCTACACATTTTGACTTAATCACAGGAACTATGCATTAAAGCACTCACCCTCAGAATGAAAGTTCAAATTGTGTACCT
This sequence comes from Capsicum annuum, assembly GCF_002878395.1. Taxonomy (NCBI): domain Eukaryota; kingdom Viridiplantae; phylum Streptophyta; class Magnoliopsida; order Solanales; family Solanaceae; genus Capsicum; species Capsicum annuum. The sequence goes on from NC_061117.1 coordinate 111,136,456, forward strand.
AAAATGATATAAGCTTGACTTCACCATTCTGCTTGGTTCATCTAGTATTCAAATTGACATCATGATAGGGCATTCTCAGTTTGTGATGAAAGTTTGGTGTTGAGAAGGTCGATGTATGATTGATGTTTTATGCTTTCTTGGTTCACTTACAAAACTTTGCTACAATCACTTACTTTTTTGCATTCAACTCCCGGCTAACTTTTGTATCATTTTTAGCAATCCCAACAGCTACACCATTTATTTTTCTTTTTTTATTATATATACCAACCTTCACAATATTTTTTTCATCTTCCAATCATTTACTTTTCCAATGTAGCCACCCTCAACTTAGGTGATTTGCCTAAGTTAAAGTACAATGTGACCAAACAGATTTGGCTTAAACAGTGCTTGTCAAAACAAAGAAGATATTGTGTTGGCTCAAAAAGGGATCAAACAGAAATATAATTATGTGCCTAAGGGTTTCTTTTCTTGGATGAATGGTTTACTAAGGGTTTCTTTTCTTGGATGAATGGTTTACTAATGAATGATGGCCTATGATCACTTCTCAAATAACTACTTGAGACCCTAACGTAATGCTTTAGGAAAGTTCTAGATGCATGCACACAATCAGAACATATTAAAGATGAAGACCTCACTCTCTCACGACATGTAATAGTGTGGAAATTACTAAATACTCAGTTAATACTCGGGATCAAATGGGGAATGCCATATTTCCATACTTCTCATAGACAGAAATGGTTTCTCATGCACTTAATAATCAATCTCACAATCAAATTTTACTGGGCACACTATTTTTTCAATCATTGATTCAAAATCAAACACCTTGCTACTCAGCTATTTGTTACTCTTCATGCATGCAAAATACACAGACATAAACAAAAGATTCTAAACATAAACAATTCTAAACATATTTCATACAGGTTGGAAGTAAGTTCCCCCACCTCTACAAATAAGAACATGCATTGTCCTTAATGTATATCAAATAACCTAAAACAACAAGGGATAGGATATACCTATAGCGCTTCAATCATGTGAATCATGAACCACTGAATCTACTACTGCATCATCAATGGGAGAAATCATATCAATAGCACCAGGCTGTGTTGACGCATCTACCACTGTGGTTGGTAAAGTGAAAAACTCCCCAACATTCTCACCAACAGTCAATAGAGGCCTTCTAGCTGAGGCTCCCACAGCTCTCGCTTTTAGTGCTTCCTCTACTGGTTCACCCTCATCATTCAATGTTCGTATAGATTATTTAAGATCTTTTTTGTTTGTCTTTCTCTGTGGTTTTTTCTCAGCCCTCCTTTCTTCATCACTAATAGTTCTTTTCTTCTTGCCTTTGTCTTTCTTGTCGCCCTTTTCTTTCCCGTTATTCACTGGTTTCCCAGTAATGTCAAACAGTGTATCTTCATCTTTATATTCTTCAGCTACAGGGTCTGAATATATCAAAATTTGGTGGCGCTGCAATACCACAATATCAGTTTTTGCCTTGTCCAAAGCTGCTTTGAAAACTGCAAGGTCCGGGACCGACATCTCGCTCAATCTTATATTAAGATGATTCTCCAACTCATCAATATGTCCATGGAAAGTTTGGAAAGGTTTAGTTGCCACCTTAATTCTTTTATCCACAGCAAATTCAAATTGACTAGCAAAAAACTTCAATTGTGCATCAAACCTCTTCCCTTGCTTCACCATTTTCCTAAAATTAAGAGGAGTAAAGGCATACTCCAACACCGGTATTGCAACTATAGGATTTTATTTACTCTAAGGTACTGAAGATTTCCATACAAAAGATGTTTCTTGTACAACTTCAGGAACAGACACATTGATATTTTTGATTGAACCAATAGCAGTAGCAACTATTTACACTCTGTCAGTTCTGACTGAGTCACTTTCAACCCCTACTCCTTTGCCTAAAACTAGCATAGGCTGATTGTTATCATACTTACGATTGTGAGTTTTCTGACCAATAACCTCTTAATCTAAGCCTGTAATATCTGTTACATGAGTAGCCTCACATAATTTTTTAACCAAACAAGGAAATGGGTATGCAATGTTGGGTCTTATTTCCCAAATCTTCATCTTATCAGAAATAATTTCCTTAAAGTTCAAGGGAAAGTTGGACACTAAATTTACCACCAGAACTATCCAGTCTCCACCTATGATGTTGTCTCCTACTAGTGGCATCAATCTAGATCATACGACGCCTCACCTAAATCTTTCCTCCTGAGTTATTGAGGCCTTAAAGATCCTTTCACTTGCATTTTTCTACCTTTCTTGCTTTTCATCAGCTATAATCTGTGCCACCCAAGGATGTTGTTGTACCTTTCCTGTATCCTTTAGTAAAATTCTAGAGAAGTGACTGGAGGGATGAAGGTTGGGCCATAGAGGAATCTATTGATAGTAGTGTCAGATAGAGCCACCATTACTCCCCTTACTAGAATCTTATTTATGTTGGGCAGATCCACAACTTTCTCTCCATTCTTACATATATTCTCCAGTGTAGCCTGGTAGTTTACGTAAAACTCCCAAACTAGTGTTGGGAAAAATGATTCACCTTCCTTTGTAGTCCATGAAAATTCATAATCTTTTAATGCCTTCTTCATCTAGGGGTACATGTTCATCCCAGTAGTGATGATCCTCATCTCTTCACATACTGGCCTCTTAAGACTTTTTATTTTGTTCTTATCATTCCATTATGGTAAATTTTGTTTTCTCTGGGAACCTGTCATCCGACAATTTCTCGGACACCGGGATTCTTGCATTTTATCATATCTCCCCTTATATGAGAATCTTCACCAGTTGGGTGCTCTAAAGAAGGGCGTTCTGATGAAGGTTACTCAGAGTTGGGCTACTCTAAAGATGTATGCTCAGATGGAGAGTAGTTTTCCTCCTCAGACTCAACTTCCTCAACCACTTCTTCATTAGGTTGTGAAGAGGTTCATCTATCTTCAGACTTTGCCTTATTTTGTATCTCTAAATTTATGGCTCTTCTTCCTTTCTCTCAGACTCATTGAAGAGTTTCTGAGTCAAGTTCTCCTTAGTGACCTTTTTAGCTGCTTTCTTTGATTTCCCTTTGGGTGGCATGGTTAATTCTGCATTAAAGGAAAAGAATCATTTAATACCTAAGAATAAGTAATCAAGCAAAACTGAATCACTTTTAGTAGCATATGTGTGATGACTTGGTCTGATAAGTCATCACTTGGGTGACAACCCATCATCCATTATGTCAACCTTAAGCAAAATGACTCGTTTTAGAGAAACAAGTGACAACTTGGTACGATAAGTACTCACTTACGTGATGGCTTATCAGACACATCGTCAAGTCTAGACAGAATGTAAAAGCTTTTCAACTCAATTGACGACGTGGTATGATAATTCATCACTTTTGTGATGGCCTGTCAGTTAGGACATTAGCTTACAATAGAGTTCCTAGATCTTTTTAGCTTTGTTTGATAACTTATCAACTTTATTTCAATCACAATTCATTTTAACTAAGCCATTCTTTTCAATTCTTGGGCTGTGATTTTAAACTTTGTTGCTCAATTTGGGACTTGTAACCCTAGTTTTCTATGACAACAAGACCTTACACGCAAATTAGATTCAATAATCTTGAAAAACTAGAGTGCGATGTATTTTTACCCAACAATGATACATTTTTCAACTTAACAAGTATTTGTTCATGAAAAAGTTTTAGTTATACAATATTTAATTGATCTTGGGTAACCATTGATCTTCGGTGAACAACTCACTATACATTACTTTAACTTGGTCATGAACACTTCAAAGCCTTCAAAACATATTTTCGTGGGAAATTCTCATTACTTACCAAATAAAAAGAGACAAGCTTGAAACATACCTCTTAGTCGACTTAAGTTATAGACTTCACACAAGAGTTTTTGAATTGCTCAGAGAAAAACAGGTGAGCTTGACTGATTCCTCAGAGAAGGAGAAGGAGAATTTTTACACTTTTTGACTTGGTTTTGAGAAGATGAAAAGAAAATTGAATATTGGCTTATGAGAGAGAAACCGACAGGAAAGATGAAGTGATTGCTCCTATGTAGACTATTTTTTGTTTTCTATAATTATCCAACAATTAATAAATGAGAACCAATTAAAGTTAATAAAAATAATAATTGGAATAAAATATACTAAAGAAAAATAGAATTGGACAAGGTTATTATCGGGAATTTAGAAAGACTAGGGCTACTAGGTTTGGATCAGGTCGGACTTCCTTACCTGGGCCCAAACTTAAGTGATGGCTTATATGTTGGTTAATATCCCGTCACATATCATCATAACCTTAAGGAAGAATGTTGCCTAATTTTGGATTTTTTTACGACCAAGTGCGATGACTTATCACATGAGTGATAGCTGATCAGCCTTAATCATCAAATTTGTCCAGATTTTACCTTATTTTTGTTTGAATTGACGGCCTCACGTGACAGCTTATCACGAGGGTGAAGACTTATTATCTAAGGTCATCACCCTTATCTATAATGGCGCCTATTTTTTGCTCGAGCTAACAATATCAAGTGACGAGTCGTCAGCTTACTGATAACCCATCAACTTTGGTCGTCGATTCCATTTTATTGATAGAATCGATTTAACCTTTATCCATGCACACCTAAACAACTCATTACAAATAAAAACTTTTAAACAAAAAAAACATACTTACAACATACCAATTTGGCTTGCCTCCTAATAGCGCCTGATTTACTGTCGCGGCATGACATGGTTATCTCGACTACTCGGACTTCATTGAGATACACAATGGACAATAGCTTCGCATTATCCATTGGACCAACATAGATCTTGACTCTTTGCCCATTAACTTTGAATAGACTTCCATCTTTACTTTTAAGTTCCACCACACCTGATGGATAAACTTGAAATTACTTTGAACGGCCCCGACCATCTTAATTTCAATTTTCTAGAAAAGAGATTAAGTTGAGAATTGAACAATCACACCCAATCACCAGCTGAAAAATCTCTCTTATCTATTCTTTGATATTTGTAATTCTTTATCCTCTTTTTATACAGGTCAGCTCTTTTAAGAGCTTTGAGATGGAATTAGTCCATCTCATTTAATTGTCCCAACTTTAACTCAGTTGCTTCTTTCCAGTTCATGTTCAATCATTTAAGAGCCCACAAAGGCTTGTACTCTAGTTCAACAGGAAGGTGACATACTTTGCCATAGACCAGCTAATATGGTGACATCCTAATAGGTGTCTTGAAAGTAGTCTGATATGCCCACAAGGCATCATCGAGCTTTCGAGACTAGTTTTTTCTACTCGTATGCACTGTCTTAGCCAAAGATTGCTTTTATCTCCCTATTTGAAACTTCCTCTTGCCCACTGGTTTGTGGGTGATATGAAGAGGCCACCTTATGCTTCTTCACACCGTATTTCAACAAAGAAGCATGGAATGTTTTGTTGCAAAAGTGGGATCCCCCATCGCTAATGATAGTCCTTGGCACTCCAAAATGGGAAAAGATGTTCTTTTTGAAAAAAGCCACCACTCTTTTGCCTTCATTATCAACCAAACCAACTGCCTCAACCCAGTTTGATGCATAATTGATGGCAACCAATATGTATTTCAACCTATAAGATCTCACAAAGGGTCCCATGAAATCAATCCCCCAAACATCAAACAAATCCACTTCTATCATTTTTGTCATAGGTATCTCATGGTACTTTATGATTGACCCTTATATTTGGCATTGGTCACACCTCCTCATGAACTCATATGCATCTTTGAATAAGGTCATCCAATAACAACCGCTCTGCAGCACTTTCCTCGTAGTACGGTCACCTTCAAGGTGACCACCAATCGGAGAAGCATGACAAGCTTCCAGGATACTCAATGTGTCCACCTCTGGGATACACCACTTGATAATGTTATCTGCACACAGCCGAAATAGATATAGATCATCCTAAAAGTAATGTGTAACATCATGGATGAACTTCTTCCTTTAGTGAAAAGAAAGATTTTTTGGGATAAATTTACTTACCATATAATTTGTAACGTCTGCGTACCAAGGTACTCTTTCAAGTGCAGCAGCCAGGATTTTCTCATTTGGAAAGGTAACATCAATTGCAAACTCATCCTTGACTACTTGATCCCTCTCAAGTCTGGACAGGTGATCTGGAACTTGATTTTCACCTCCTTTTTGATCTTTGACTTCAAAGTCAAATTCATGAAGAAGCAATACCCATATGATTAGCCTTGGATTAGCATCCTTATTTGCCATCAAATGCCTCAAAGCGGTGTGGTCTGTAGGTACTACTACCTTGGTCCCTAATAAATAAGCACATAACTTATCAAATGCATAGACCATAGCGAGAAGTTCCTGCGCAGTAACAGTGTAATTCTTATGAGCCTCATTCAATGCCTTTCTTGCATAATAGATGAGATAAAATAGCCTATCTTTCTTTTGGCCGAGTACAGCCCCAAGCACCACTCCGCTTGCATCACATATGCTTTCGAACAGCATCGACCAATCCGGTGCAACAATGATTGGGGCATCAACTAACTTCTCCTTAAAGAATTCAAATGCTTTCTTTCAATCAACATCAAATATGAACATGGCCTGCTTCTCCAAAAGCTTGCAAAGTGGGTTTGCAATCTTGGAGAAGTCCTTTATAAATCAATGATAGAATCCCTCATGACCAAGAAAACTATGGATTCCCTTCACTGAAATAAGAGGAGGTAGTTTCTCAATAACCTTGACCTTTTCCAGGTTAACTTCGATTCCCGTAGATAAAATTTTGTGACCAATAACAATGCCCTCCTTCACCATGAATTTGCATTTCTCCCTATTCAGCACTACGTTGAAATCCTCACATCTTTGCAATGCTCTACTCAGATTTACCAAAAACAGCTCAAAAAAATCACCTACCACTGAAAAGTTATCCATAAATACCTCAAAGGTGTCTTCCACTATGTCAGAGAAGATTGATATCATTCACCGTTGAAAGGTGGTGGATGCATTACATAAACCAAATGGCATATTCTTGAAATTGAAAGTACCATATAGGCAAGTGAACGTCGTCTTCTCCTGATCCTCTGGAGCAATAAAAATATATTTGTATCTCAAATACCCATCCAATAAGCAATACCAACTTCTTCCCGCCAAACGATCAAGAATTTGATCCATAAAAGGCATCAAAAAGTGGTCCTCCAGAGTCCATGAGTTGAGCTTATGATAGTCCATGCAAACTCTCCACCCTGTCACAAAGTTGAGTGGAATGAACTTATTTTTATTATTTTCTACTACAGTCATGCCCCCTTTCTTGGGCACACGTTGGATGAGCTTACCTATTTACTATCAGAGATGGGGTATACAACTCCTGCATCAAGACATTTAATGATCTTCTTTTTAACCACTTCTTTCATCGGTGGGTTAAGGCGATGTTTCTACTCAATTGTTGGTGTGCAATCTTCCTCAAGCTGAATCTTGTGAGTGCAAATACTCGTAGGAATACCAATGATATCTGCAATAGTCTAACCTATAGCCCTTTTATATCTCCTAAGAACTAATATAAGTGCCTCAACCCTGGTGCTCACCCAAATCCACTGCAACAATTACAGGTAAAGTATTTTCACTGCCTAGATACATATACCTTAAATGGCCTATGTAACGCCCCAGAAAATGGGTCCCAGAGCGTCACACGGTGCTTGAGGCTAGCCCCAAGCTAACTCTTTGAGCCATTTTTATTCAATTCAACACAAATCAATGGGGTTTCCATAAATAACCCTCAAATATCAACAGAGTAATCATTATCAAAGAATAAAAGAATTTCAGAAAGATAACAAAATATGACTTATTATTCAACTCCTAACATCTATACTAGTCTAACAAGCCTCTAAGAAAATTAATAAAACCAGCGAGCCATTGAGACATGCCCCAATTGACTCATACTCAGTTATCAAATGTAAACAATTCTGTGAAACCGACATCAGACATCACATCCTCGGAATATGAGGACTTACCACAACAGAGGATGTAGAACAGCATGCCTGAAAAATCACTGTCGAACCTAGAACTGAGCATCTGAACCTACATTTTAAGAAAATGCAGCCTACATCTGAATATGTGGGTCAGTACCATGGAAAGAAACTGAGTATATGGGGGTGTATGCAGTTGTATAAACATCATCATCATAAATATTTATAAGAAATATACAGGATGTATGAAAGACTCATATAGCCCGAAGAAAATCATCATAATCATGAGAGGATGAAATAAGTACAATAACATATGTGGGTCATCATATAATTTGTAAATCACTTTCAGTTCATCAAGAATATCAATTCTCATAATGTAAATATCATTTAAATCTTTCGAAAGAATAACTTTCACAATTCCACTTTCAAATCACTTCACCATTCACCATAGACACAAGGAAACACACACACACTAGGAGATCCTATAACCGACATAAACCATATGAGCTACATGGAGTCCAACGTATAACCCACGTTGGGGAGATCCATCCTATCCTTGCTAGCGGAGTAGGACTATCGATATCAAATTCATACAAACTAGTGATCACTATATAAATTAGCCTTAGGCTCAATCCTATGGGGGCACGTAGTTTTAGGGAAGTAAGGTTGCTTTATACCTCCCACTCGGTGCTAAAGATTTCTCCTAGACTTAGCTCAGATCATTTCAAAGATAATCCACAACAAAACAATTTCAGTAATATATAAATATACATCGGGAGTCATCATGCTTCCCATCTATCAAAATCAACCACGTTGTGGATTTCTTTCACACTCGAGTTCAAAACAACTTCATTAAGACTAAAAGGTCAAATCAGTCAAAATATCTTAAATATTCAACATCAATGTGCTTATAACACACACTTTCTCAAAAAAAATACAATTTCCAATGGGGATTCACTACCCAAATATCAAAATCATGATAAATATCGTTCAAGATTCATGCTTTATATCTTCACACATGTAAATTCATCTTTCAAAATCATAAACATCAAGATTTCATAATAATCATCATAAGATATGGGTTCATGCTTCAAATTCGTAAAAATCAAATAAAAATCATGCCTTTGTAAAGAAAATTACTTTTGGGCACAAGAACGAAAGAGAGTTCTTGTTAAAAAACCCCACATACCTTGAATGATGAACTTTAGATGGATACTCATTTTTGAGATGTTAATTGTGCCTTTGAATGATGGTTCTTGGAGTTCTTGAACTAGGAACTTGGAATCTTGAATAAATTTACAGAATTAATGGTGAACTTTGGAGGTTCTTGAAGTTGAATGTAGGAGCTTAGGGTTTTATTTTTGAGGGAATTTGATGAAATATAACATATAATGATTCTAATAGGATTTAATATAGGGTTTGGACGGATTTTGGGTTAGGGGGAATGACCAAAAAGCCCCTAAAAATCATAAAAATTCTCGAATCTGTCCTTTGGTGGACTATTTTGATAGTCTGAAGTAGATCAACCATAACATTTTACTCCGACATCTAAATTGGATGAACCCAATTTCATTAGAAAGAGGACTCTCATATCTTTCTGTTGATATATAGTATCTCACCTGGATAATTGTGTACGAGGATTTATGATTGTTTGAATTTGACCCAAAAATTCTCGTTTGATAGGCTGAAGTAGATCGACCATAACTTTTTGCTCCGAAAGACAAATTGGATGAAACCAATTTCATTGGATAGAGGACTCGCAGAGCTTTCCGTTGATTTTAATATATCACACAGATTATTATGTACAAGGAGTTATGATCGTTTAAAGTTTGAGCAAAAATACGCCAGGCCTCAATACTTTTTCCTGCATGTTTTACTGTTCAATACTATTCATGGTTCGATCAGAATATTCATAACTCGTCGTATGGATGTCCGTTTTGGATGATCCACATACCATTGGAAAGCTTATTCGATACTATACGCAATGGTGGGTCATAATCTATGATATTCCGCACGAAAAATTTATAAATAATTCTAGAAGATAAAACCCAATGTTTACGCACAAAATTTCAACGAAAAATTTCTTGGGGTATTACATCATCCCCTCTTGGAAACATTCATCCTCGAATGACGCTTGAAAAGCCAAGATTAGACAGGGAATAGAGCATACAGCGGAAACCATTCGTTAGACTCATCACCACATCGTTTCTCACTCCGAATGCAACATAGATTGCATAAATTCAAGAAACTACAGTTGAACACATAATAAATGACAGCCAAACGGCTGCAAATTTTATCAAAAGTGCATGATTTAGGAAAGAACGGTACCTTCGGCTTGATCGGAGTTTGCGAAAAATAAGTGCGGGTACTTGGATCGCATATCCGCCTCAGCTTCCCAAGTTGCACCCTCAACAGATTAGTTTCGCCACAACACCTTGACCAAGGGAACTTCTTTGTTCCTTAGTCTTCGGCTACTAATATCAAGAATCTCAATAGAAACCTCATAAAAAGAAAGACTTTTTTGAATGTCAGCACTTGCAGAGGAATCCACTACCACAGCATCACTAATATGCTTTCTAAGCATGGAGACATGGAATATTGGATGAACAGAGGACAACTTGGAAGGCAACTTGACCTCATAACCTACCTTACCAACACGGCTAAGAATTTTGTAAGGACCAACATAACGGGGACTAAGCTTCCCCTTCTTTCCGAATCTCTTCACCCCCCTCATGGGTGAAATTTTCAGATACACTAGTTCACCAACTTCAAACTCAAGATCTCTCCTCTAATATCTACATATGACTTCTGACGACTCTGCGCAGTTTTCAACCTTTCCCTAATCAACTTAACATTTTCCATAGCCTCAAATACCGAATCAGTACCACTCACAGCCGCTTCACCCACCTCAAACCAACCTATGGGTGATCTACACTTCCTCCCATATAAGTCTTCAAACGGAGCCATACCAATACTAGAGTGAAAACTGTTATTGTAAGCAAACTCTATCAACGGTAAGTGATCATCCCAACTTTCCTTAAAGTCAAGTGCACAAGCTCTCAACATATCCTCTAAGGTCTAGATGGTCCGCTCAGCCTGACCATCGATCTGTGAATGAAAAGCAAAACTCAAAAGCAAATAGGTACCAAGACCCTTCTGAAAAAGCTTTCCAAAATTGCGAACTGAACTGAGTACCCCTATCCAAAATGATAGATAAGGGAACTCCATGCAGTCTGACTAGCTCTCGAATATACAATCTAGCGTAATCCTCAGTAGTATATGAAGTATGAACAGGCAAGAAATAAGAAGACTTAGTCAACCTATCAACCACAACCCAAATGGAATCATGATGGCGTCGAGAAGGAGGAGGTAAACCAATCATGAAGTCCATATTTATCTCTTCCCACTTCTAGGTGGGAATACTAAACTCTTGCATCATACCACCAGGTCTTTGGTGTTCAACCATAACCTATTGGCATGTTGCACACTTAGCTACAAATGCTACTATATCTTTCTTCATGCCACTCCACCAATAGATTTCCCGCAAGTCTCGATAAATCTTGGTGGCACCAGGATGAATAGAATATCGCATCCCATGCGCTTCAACCATAATTCTCTGTCTCAGATCATCAACATTTGGGACACACAATCTACCCTGCAATCTTAACACACCATCTCCCCCTTAGGAGAAAACCTCTACTTTTTGGTCCTTGACTGAATCCGTCGGTCTGACCAAACTAGCATCTAAGTATTGCTTTTCCTTCACTTCCAAAACCAAGGAGGATTCAAAACTACTCTGAACCCCTATACTACCTTCAGCAGAGTCAAACAACCTAACCCCCAATCTATCCAAACGATGTACATCACAAGCCAACTCTTTCTTACCTTCTACCACATGCGAAACACTACCCATGGACACTCTACTTAGGGCATCCACCATAATATTTGCCTTGACTGGATTGTACAACACACTCATATCATAGTCCTTTAACAATTCTAACCATCGTCTCGGCCTAAGATTCAATTCTCTCTATGTAAACACATACTGTAGACTCTTATGATTAGTGAAAACATCAACATAGACACCATACAAATAGTGTCTCCAGATTTTCAAAGCAAACACAACAGCAGCCAACTCAAGGTCATGGGTGGGGTAATTTTTCTCATGGGGTTTCAACTGTCTAAAAGCCTAAGCTATCACCTTACCCTTCTGCATCAATACGCAACCTAACCCAACTCTCGAAGCATCACAGTACACCACAAAACCATCAACACCATCAGGCAAAGTCAAAACAGGGGCTGAAGTGAGTTGAGTCTTCAACTCCTAAAAACTCTTCTTACAAGATTCAGACAACAAGAACTTCACTTTCTTTTGGGTCAACTGAGTCATAGGAGACACTATAGAGGAGAAAACCTCAACAAAACGGTGGTAATAGCCAGCTAAACCTAAGAAACTTTGGATATTAGTCGGAGAAATAGGTCTAGGTCAATTTCTAACAGCTTTGGTCTTTTGGGGATCAACTCTAATACCCTCGAAAGAAATGAAATCACCCAGAAAAGCAACTGACCTTAGCCAAAACTCACACTTACTAAACATGGCAAACAACTTGTGATCTCTAAGGGTTTGCAAGACAGTTCGGAGATAATCAAAATGTTCATCCTCACTATAGGAGTACACTAGTATATCATCAATGAACACTATAACAAACATATCCAAATATGGTCTGAACACTTGATTCATAAGGTCCATGAAAGATGCTAGGGCATTAGTTAACCCAAAAGACATAACAAGAAACTCAAAATGGCCATAACGAGTTCGAAAAGCGATTTTTGGGATGTCACACTCCCTAACTTTGAGTTGATGATATCTGGAACAAAGGTTTATCTTTAAGAAATAACTTGCACCTTGCAATTGGTCAAACAAATCATCTATTCTCAGAAGAGGGTACTTATTTTTTATGGTGACTTTATTTAGTTGGCGGTAATCAATACACATACGCAAAGAGTCATCTTTCTTTCTCATAAACAACACAGGAGCACCCCAAGGAGAAACACTGGGCCTTATGAAACCCTTATCTAGTAGATCATTGAGTTGCTCTTTCAAATCCTTAAGTTCTGCACGGGCCATACGGTAAGGAGAAATAGAAATAGGCTGAGTATCGGGAAGAAGATCAATCCTAAACTCAATCTCTATATCAGGAGGTATCCCTGGGAGATCATTCAGAAAGACATCAAAAAACTCATTGACGACGTTAACAAACTAGAGAGTTGGAGTCTCAGACTTAGTGTCTTGACTCTAACCAAATGGTAAATACACCCCTTAGAAATAAGCTTTCTAGCTTTGAGTTGAGAGATAAAATGACTCTTGGGTGACACAAAATTCCCAAACCACTCAAACACAAATGCACTCGGAAACTAAAACTTGACCACTCAGGTCTGACAATCAATAGAGGCAGAAGACCTGGATACATATGACCTGCTACCTTGCTCCTGCCTACCTCTAGGCACAGGAGCACTAGCAGATGACGGTGCTGGCATAGATAAACAATCTTGATACTGATGGCAACTCCCTCTCTGTGATCTCGTCTGACCCTGTCCGTGCTGCTCAGACCTAGCTCTCTTATTCCCTCTTATTCTATCTCTCTCCTTAATCTTGTCTACCTCAATCTATTGGGCATGAGTCATCAGCCTAGAAAGATTCATCTCACTATTAGTATAGCAAACCTACACTCCTTAACCACATAACTAGACACTCTAGTCACAAACTTACTCATACTATCCTGATTATCAGCCACTAAGTCAGGAGCATACTTGGACAACTGATTGAACTTTAGACAGTACTCCTTAACAATCATAAAGCCCTATCGCAGGTTCATAAAGTCTTCCACCTTTGCCTCCCTCATCTCTAAAGGGAAAAACTTATCCAGGAATGCATCCTAGAACTCTTGCCAAGTTATAGAGATAGCTCCCTCACCTCTACCTTTTCTCCAAGCAATAACCCAGTCATAAGCAAGGTCTTTCAACCTATACGTAGCCAACTCCATACTATGTTCCTCAGATACATGCATTACCTGAGTAATCTTCTGCACCTCCTCTAAAAACAATTGTGGATCCTCATTAGACTTGGACCCATAGAATTCCGGCAGATTCATCCGCTTGAAGTCACGGATCCTGGCAGCAGCTGAATTACCTCCCTGCTGCTGTGGAGCTGGGGCTGGGTTGGCCTGAATATTTGCAGTAACAGCTTGGGCCAGCGCCTGAAAGGCTGCCCAAAATTCAGCATGAGACACGTTTTCATTCAATGGGTCAGCGGGTTGAGGTTGCTGACCATCATTATTTATTCTTGCTCGACGTGGAGGCATATTTCTGAAAGAGGAGAGCACAAATCAATAGCAAAAAGAGACACTTTAAACACGATAGACTTTTGAAAGAAAGAATCACACTTTTTCCTAAAATGTCTTGTAGCCTCTTGCTCATAGATGTGGCATGCTACACACCGATGATCAAGCCTCTACTTAACGCGGCTTGTCAAACTCCCTAGGATACCTTAAGATGTTAGGCTCTGATACCAAGTTTATAACGCCCCAGAAAATGGTCCCGAAGCATCACACGGTACTTGAGGCTACGGGTAACCCCAAGCTAACCCTTTGAGCCATTTTTATTTAGTTCAACACAAATCAACGGGGTTTCCATAAATAACCCTCAAATATCAACAGAGTAATCATCATCCAAGAATAAAAGAATTTCAGAAAAACACCAAAATACTACTTATTAGTCAACTCCCAACATCTATACTAGTCTGACAAGCCTCAAAGAAAATCAATAAAACCAGCGATCCATTGAGACATTCCCCAACTGACTCATATTCAGTTATCAAATGTAAACAATTCCGTGAAACCAACGCCAGACATCACATCCTCGGAATATGAGGACTCACCACAACAGAGGATGTAGAACAGCGTGCCTGAAGAATCACCGTCGAACATGGAACTGAGCACCTGAACCTACACTCTGAGAAAATACAGCCCACATCCAAAGATGTAGGTTAGTACCATGGAAAGGAACTGAGTATATGGGGGTGTATACAGTTGTATAAACATCATCATCATAAATATTTATAAGAAATATGCAGGATGTATGAAAGACTCATATGTGGGTCATCATATAATTTGTCAATCACTTTCAGTTCATCAAGAATATCAATTCTCATAATG
>NC_061117.1:111151722-111153279 GCF_002878395.1 Capsicum annuum
GATTTTGAAAGATGAATTTACATGTGTGGAGATATAAAGCATGAATCTTGAACGATATTTATCATGATTTTGATATTTGGGTCATGAATCTCCATTGGAAATTGTATTTTTTTGAGAAAGTGTGTGTTATAAGCACGTTGATGTTGAATATTTGAAATATTTTGAATGATTTGACCTTTTGGTCTTAATGGAGATGTTTTGAACTCGAGTGTAAAAGAAATCCACAACATGGTTGATTTTGATAGATGGAAAGCATGATGGGTCCCAATGTATATTTATATATTACTAAAATTATTTTGTTATGCATTGTCTCTGAAATGATCTGAGCTAAGTTCAGGAGAAATCTTTAGCACCGAGTGGGAGGTATAGAGCGACCTTACGTCCATAGAACTACGTGCCCCCGTAGGAGTGAGCCTGAGACTGATTTATATAGTGATCACTAGTTTGTTTGGTTTTGATATTGATAGTCCTACTCCGATGGCAAGGATAGGACGGCTCTCCCTAACGTGGGTTATACGTTGGACTCCATGTAGCTCACATGGTTTATGTCGATTATAGGATCTCCTAGTGTGTGTGTGTTTTCTTATGTCTATGGTGAATGGTGAAGTGATTTGAAAGTGGAATTGTGAAAGTTATTCTTTCGAAAGATTTAAATGATATTTACATTATGAGAATTGATATTCTTGATGAACTGAAAGTGATTGACAAATTATATGATGACCCACATGTGTTATTGTACTTATTTCATCCTTTAATAATTATGATGATTTTCTTCGGGCTATGTGAGTCTTTTATGCATCCTGCATATTTCTTATAAATATTTATGATGATGATGTTTATACAACTGCATACACCCTCATATACTCAGTTCCTTTACATGGTACTGACCCACATCTTCGGATGTGGGCTGCATTTTCTAGGAATGTAGGTTCAGGTGCTCAGTTCCAGGTTCAACAATGATTCTTCGGGCATGCTGTTCTACATCCTCTATTGTGGTAAGTTCTCATGTTCCAAGGAGGTGATGTCTGATGTTGCTTTCACAGAATTGTTTACATTTGATAACTGAGTATGAGTCAGTTGGGGCATGTCTCAATGGCTCGCTGGTTTTATTAATTTTTTTAGAGGCTTGTCAGACTCGTATAGATGTTGGGAGTTGATTAATAAGTCGTATTTTGTTACTTTTCTAAAATTCTTTTATTCTTGGATGATGATTACTCTATTGATATTTGAGAGTTATTTATGGAAACCCCATTGATTTGTATTGAACTGAATAAAAATGGATCAAAGGGTTAGCTTGGGGCTACTGATAGCCTCAAGCACCGTGTGATGCTCCGGGACCCATTTTCCGGGGTGTTACAAACTTAGTATCAGAGCCTAAGATTTTAAAGTATCCTAGGGAGTCTTACAATCCACGTTAAGTAGAGTATTGATCATCGGTGTGTAGCGCGCCACATGTATGAGCAAGAGGTTACAAGATATTTTAGGAAAAAGTGTGATTCTTTCTTTCAGAAGTCTATCGTGCTTAAAGTGTCTCTCTCTGCTATTGATTCATGCTCT